>NC_091149.1:26207153-26507153 GCF_041381155.1 Argopecten irradians
AAGAAGACAGAAACGCGATATTATGCGAGAAATCTTTTAGGGTTATATACTATGAGTTAGCAAATTAATCTGTGTAATGGCTTCAGGAATATACATTGTGTTTGATGTAGCTTTTTTACAATGTTATAGTGATTCCATGAGTGTGTTAAGACGTTAAGGATATTTTGACTGCCTGCTTCTAAAGCTGAACAAACAATGCAAGTGACCACATCAGTCCATAGTCCGTTAGGTACTGGACAGGCCAACATTGAATGTTTGTTTCATTAGATAATGTCCTATTAACATTCAGGGTCATGTGAGTACAGCCTCCCATGAATCATGAATGCGGAGTATAACGTGTTTGAAGCGCAAGGAGCGTGTTTTGGGAGACTGCGGTATGTTCGTGTTATATAGTGGAACTGTTGCCCTTTATATAGTGCTATATCACTGAAGCATGCCGCAGAAGACACCAAGCAATACACCCACCCGGTCACATTATACTAGGTAACGCACAACTTTGCTAGACAAGAGTCAAAAATGAGTAGAATATATGGCTCAAGAGAGTTATTCAAACTGAGTAGATAAAATAAAATGTCGAACTGACAAGGCGGTCTTCCCCTTAATCAAGATACATATAAAACAGACACGACCATATATATCATTGATAATATAAGACGAAAAAGACTGAGGTAACACATAATATGATAAAGTTTTAGCAGCAGCCGAAGGCTGGATCAATCGTGGTTTAACCAAAATAAGGCTACAATGAAAACTGTTTAAATTGCCGAGATGTTTGAAACAAAAATCCAAACCTAATGAAGTATATCTACCCTTGTGTTGTCATTACTGATATGAACAGTTCTGTCGGATATGTTGCCATGGATAACATTCCTTCTGTGGAGAAATACGACTGCCTCCATTATCCTACTGGCGACCTGATGGGCTTGTCTCGGCGATAACTTCTTGTTGTGCGAGAAGTTTTCAAGGCTTAAAGAGTCAAGACGAGTTTTAAAGAGAGTACTAAAGTATATCTCTTTCAGACGATTGCTTTGATTGAAACCTGAAAATAACATAAAATACGATTAAGTTTTTCTCAGGAAATAGTATTGCGCCCTACTTTCATTTAAAACAATGTCATTCTTAATATTATGCTAATCAGACATTGCGAATCAGGGATGCGGCAAATATAATCAAACAATTCCTAATTTGACGATCTAACTATCGATCCTCAACTTCAACCATTAAAAGAAATTCTATCAAGATGTTACTTTATAAATACTACCTGCATTAGATGGTGACAGTGCCTAGTATGATAATCCGAGGGGTGACACTAGGCACTGTCACCCTATAATGCAGGTAGTATTTATTTTATTATACCAAAACCAAAAGTCTAGAAACAAAAGTAGTTTTCAAGTATTTACAATCTATTGAGACATTTTAACTGATTTTAGCAAAAGTCGAACAGTCACCGTCGGCAGTAGAATAGCATATCAGTTTCTACTCTATAGCGCTAACTAGCATTGCATTATAAAAAAAGAATACTCACAATAAGCATTTAGTGAAAATTCTTGTTGTCTTGTCTCCTGCGTTTGTTTAAATCTTAACGTTTTTGAAAATCTCAATGAATTTTGGTTTCGTCCCGTCGTCTGTTTACAACATTAACAATGTCACGAAGACGCTTGAAATCGCATGTCTTCCGTTCACCTAATCACCGACGGGTTCATAAAAACCAACATATAGCGCTTTGACGGTAAGCGAAAAGACGTGAACGGAAAGTTCCGTCCTTAATATGATTTTTTTATTGATAAACAGACTAATTTGGCAAAACTATTACTTAATAGCACCAGATAAAGTTTGAAGCGTCGCTTCAAAAACAAAGATGGCGTCGAAAAAGGAAAGGAGTGCGTATCTTTTTGGGCGGTTAATATTTTGCACTGTCAAAAATACACGATCACCCGTTGCTAGGGGGTTGCTACGAACGTGTCTATTGTTTCCTATTGTTCTAATGTTACCTCCTGTGTGATAGTGTAAAATACCAAATATCAGAATGCAGAATTCTCACTTGAGGTATAATAAAAAAAGATGTTAAATGGTGATGAAAATACTGTATCAGGTCAGTAATCGTTCTTCTACATGATACATATTTGTGGTGATATTTAACTGACAAAAGCCAAAAGGAAGATTGTTTTCCCGTCAAGAAACATTTTACTTGTGATAATCATGCTTTGATTGGAACCAACTTTCCGTCGATACAGATTTAATAAATACTTTTCAGACTAGGATTTGGAATTGTAAGATGTGCTTAGTTGAATTCTGCATAAAACTAATTACTTGCATGTAACGTTATTAAAGTAACGTTGGAAACTACTATTGCACACCTACAGATCGTAAGCTAGTAACTGGGTGTTACTGACTATAGATATATTATCTGATATCATCAATATATAACTCAAACTCATTTCGCATCCTTCAAAAATATAAGTATTGTGTAACATATCTTTATATACATTGGCGTGTTACCGACATTGACTATATATGTAACATTGTGCTTAAAGTACACCATTAAATATGTAGGTAGCACAATGTATCTCATAATAAGGCAACCGCCCCATTATTGGCAATGAATGGAAATCACATACCATCAGACGATGAGTTTGTACCCCTCGAAAGCTTCATTAGAGGATTTCCAGCTTTGAAAGCTGCCTGCAAAACAAATAGTTGTTGGCAAATAATTATTAATAAGTATATCAACGCAGTTACCAAATTATATGTGCTTGCAACAAGTCTGATTAAGCTGTCTCATGATATGTCAACAACCAGTATCTAAAAAGCGCTAAAAATTGGGCTAAGCAATGGCGTATGCTATATTAATAATGAAATCCAAACATTTAGGACATATTCAAGACATATTTAGGGAGACGTAACTGTATAAGTGTTATGATTTCATTGATTTTATATTATTGCATTGTCTTCCTTATATGGTTATAATGTTGGATAACGCTACAGCATACATCTACATGCAATAAACATGGGACGTATCAAAACCTTTCTAATCGAAGTTCATTTAAGTTTTCGTTCGTCTCTGTTACTAAATCGATGTGCCTTTTGAAAGTTGCACTATCGGAAGTTACACATGCATCACTCACACGTATTCCCAATCTACGTCTGATATTGATGAAGGTATAGATGACGGGGTTAACTGCCGAGTTGATTGGGAGTACGAACACCATCACCCATGCGTAAACGTCTGCAGATACAGAACCACCCAGCTGTGACCATACACCTGGATTAGGAAAGTAGAGAAACTGCTATATATCACGATGTGGCATTTCGACTACATTATTAACTAGAATATAATTATTCAGTATTCAATCATGCTGGCATTAAAATTAACCTTTTTACAGCAATACCAAAATAAAGAATGTTTTATAATTTCAATTTAGACTGCAACATCTTTGGTATACTGTTATTCGTAGTGGCGGGGTAAATTTTTGTATCAACAAAAACCGTGAAATGTGATAGGCTGTTTTCACATGCCGTAAAGATGATTCTTGGTAAAGGCAAAGTATCCAAATTCGATTTTTTTTTCATTTACCAATATCATTCTTACCGATGACAGCTATTGGGAACCAGCACAAGAAGTCGGTAGCTACTACCAGGAATAGCGATCGTGCAAGAGCCACTTCCTTTTTCCGGTTCTGAGTCGTGTTGATACTGCTGCTGTCTTTGCAGTTTCTATGTATGCAAGTTTGCAAGACTAGAATCGTCAGGAACATCAGACCGTTTAGTCCTATGAAGACCGCGACGGAGTACTCTTGTCCCGGCATGTGGCCTGCTGTTAGTGGAAGGGCGAGACAGACACCTGACCGCGAGTAGAATTCTCCTCTAAAGTAGCCGCGGAACATCGTTTGTGGTATGATAGCTAGCATCAGAGATATAATCCACAGTAGCGCAACAACATATAACGCAGCATTCCAGGTTATCTTCCGCAAGGATAATGGAAACACAATAGCGATAAATCGGTCTACAGTTATCATTAATATGGAAAATGCTGACATTTGACTTGACATAACTGACAAACATCCGGCGACGATACAAAGTGAGCTTTGTCTCCACTTCCGGTCATTCACAACGTACCTCCCACTTAGCTGAGTATCGACGGACGCAACAATCAACAGGTACACACCCATTATAAAATCAGAGACAGTGAGATTCAAAACAAAGATGGAATGACTTTTCTTAAAATTGTTTCTATCAATGATTACACGATATACAATGACGACGATGTTTCCCAGTAATGCAGACAGACCAATTATCCACAGACAATATCTCAGGAAATCGGACCCTATCAGGTTAGAACAGGATGATATAGCATCTTTGGGAGCGAAACAGTTCTCCTCAAGCACCGACATAGGTTTGATACAACACAACTTGTACGAGTCCGCGTATAGATATTGAAGATTTCTCAGACCATCAAACATAAACTCTTTCGCTTCGATATCAGTGTTTTGTATGTCTAAAACTTCTAAATTTGTAAGGTCAGTGAAACTCCCCACACCAAGATTATGAATGCCACTTGAACTCAAATTCAGAAAGGTTAATGCACGGAGACCACGGAACACACCGGACGCGATCATTTCCGAATGGATTTGTGATAAGTGTAAGCTTGATAGAGAGTAAAGTCTAGATAACGCATGGGTATCTATGTATACCAAAGGGTTGCCATCAAGTGTTAGTGTTTGTAATGAACTAAGCTTACTGAAAACACCGCCAGGTAATCTACCGATAAAGTTTGCTGACAGGTCTAGGTGTTCAAGAGATTGAAGTCCAGCAAACACATCAGAGCTTAGTTCGCTAATCTTCGAATGAGAAATTTTTAATATTTCAAGAGATTTTAAACCAGTGAAGACCTTATTGGAAATAGACCTAAGCGGGTTGTAGCTGATCATAAGAGTCCGTAAATCCGCTAGGTTCCTAAAAACATTTTCTGATAGTATTTGGATCTTGTTTGAAGAAACATCGAGAAACCTAAGAGCTGTAACGTTATTGAATATCGACTGGTCGCTCACTAGGAGTTTGTCAATTGAGCATGATTGAAGAATAAGAGTCGTAAGCAGCGGGAAAGATAAAGGTAAATGGTCAGTCAAGTTCTGCATATTGGCTTTCATGTTAATCCACCGAGCCAATTTTGGGATCGTTTTTAGGTAAATATCTCCACTCTCACCATCACAGTGAAAGGTCAGCGTCTGACACGTGCATCCGTCCGGACACACGTCATCACAATGGCTCTCATCGTCACCAAGGGGACATTGTCGTTCTCCGTCACACAGGTAGGGAAAAGGCACACAAGGACTGCCTGTTCGACATCTGTAGTGATTTGTACAGTTGGTAGACTCTAAGTAATGGAAGTCGACTGGTATAAACTACAGTATAACCATAAATAGATCATATGATAATACGAAAACCAGAAAACTGTACAATTATACATTAACCTTCATTATGAAAAAAGAGGAATAATGTCAAATAATGTAAACCAACTTAGTTTGGCACTTCTGTTCATTACGACCTATCCACGGTAGTTTGATTTCGCAATTACTATTCGAGGTCATTCATCATTCCAGAAACAAGCGATATTTAATCGAATACTACAAGAAGTTACAGTAATAAACATAATAAGGAATTACAATGAGCTTTATAATTTCTGTTTACCCAAAAGAGAAGAGTTCATAGACAAGTTTCAATCTTGAAAGATATACAATCGGTTATTGTACAATTTAATGTTTAATATGTTTACTAACCACAATCGAGTTCGTCCTCTCTATGTGGACAGTGGCTAACTCCGTCACAGATATACCTCATGTGCAGACAGAAGGACCCTGGGCACTTCACATAATGTTCCGGACATGTCATGTCTTCTAAAACCATCATATCAGAAAAAATGTTTTATAACAAAAAATGGAACTTTCACTTGAATTTTAAATTATGAATCATTGATGGTGTAGAGGAGCTTACATTGTTGACTTTGTAATATGAAAAGCGCAGAAGTACTATGAGCCACTTTCAGCCCCATAATGTTATAAAAATACAGCTTTCCACTGGGGTTAAGGTTGAGAATTCATATTTTTGAAATCAAAAGACTTTCCACTTCTAGGGCATATCATCAAACTATTTAAAGATTTTAATAAATTTCATATTACGTAGATACGCGTGCAAGATTATATTTATCAAATAATTAGGATTTATGAAAATGCAGACAAAACTTTCATTTTTGTGTGTGACGAAATCAGACATTAAATATTTATATAGGTGACTACCACAGAAACATACACAACTGTATTGAAGAAAATATTATTTATGGAAATTGAAATTGTATAGTAAAATTTCGATCCCACCTCACACCAAACGGTGACGATATTTCCGGACCGCCTGCTTCCGTTTACTTAATGACAATATCCCATCTTAATATTTCAGTTCGGACTGCAGTTTTCCGGACTAACGCCGTTCGGATTATCGCGGTTTAAGATAAAGTTATTGACAGAAGTTGAAACAAGATAACAAATCGACAAATAACATGCTTATTACAATATTACCACAATGCTCAAGATGGGTAAGGTCTCGGCAAGCAATTGGCTCCCCCGTAGGGTCAAAGTTCATCAAGCACCTCAATGAAGAATCATAACTGTGATGATTCTTGCAGTGAAGGGAACGGGATACATGATGTGTGGTGAGGGTGTGTCTATCTGAAAGTTAAACACAGTCACGCAAGATACGTGTATGGAAGTAGAAGCTTGAATTATACTTGTATTGAAGTAGTGAAATATATTTATTTATTTTATTTCTTAAAATTTTCAAAAATGTGGAACTACGTGTAGACCTGTATGAAATGTCTTATTTGTTGCTAACATCGTGACTGGTATTGTATATTTTTACAGAGATGTCATATGCATTCATGCTAATACTTACAACAATGGCCAATGCATTAGCAGGACACGGTAATAGCGAATGAAACAAATAAATCTTTCAGTGCATCACATCTGTTGTATGTATCTAAATATCAAAATATACTTAGCAATATGTTTACCTTCAGAACAGATTAAAGATGAGACCCCGAACACTGTAACAAACGATGTCCGCACGGCCATGATTGGTAGCTGTTGTTTGTTAGTTATCGCTATCCACCCGAATGCTTCACTCCCGTCAAAATACGGGCCAGTTACTGCATCATCTTGTGTGAAATACACAGAGCATTTGCTAAAATACAAGGAAAACAAACATTTTAACGCAGCCATTATCCAAGTTTAAAGTAACAGATAGCACACAACGCATAAATCATACAGCGAATTTTAATCCTATGTCAAAGTTTAAAAAAATACCAACACAACTGAAAAAAAAATAGTATATTGAACAACCAGTATATTTCGAATATCGATACTGCACCATCAACGAATGGTTATTTTGTATCCTTTAAAAACAGGAGCAATTGAATATTTGTCTTCAGGAACAAACAAAAATACTTACTTTACACTATTGCCATCAAAGTACGTCTTATTTGACTCAAATATTAAATTACTTAAATCAAAATAATTATTTGATTCCTGTAAAAAATATCCATGACACTATGCCCAATATGTAATGAACTACTGATTGCGCAAACACCAAAAGCGATGCCTAAATGATAAATATAGTGGTTCATCATATTCTGACAACAAATACTTTTTTATTTAATATTGGTCTGGGTACCTCCCCTATTTGTATATTGCGTGATTCTGAAAGAGAAGCTATTACAAACGTTTTTATGTAATCGGTATTTTTTTGACTTCAGTATTGAAATGACAAACTTCAACGGTGGATATTACGACAGTGAGAGTAAGAGTAATCTCTGGTATATCTGAGGGTGATATGATATACTCACTCTGGGCCTATGCAATATGCTGTACAGCCGTCATATTTATCGACTGTCATGCTGTGTATATCACCACCTCCATTCGTCCACTCCACGACTACCCCGGGTATATAGACAAAATAACTACAGAGGCGGATGTACTGTACACAGGTAGAACTGGACGATAACATGGCCTTCTGTTGGTATGGAGATAGGTAGTTTATCGCCTGGAACTGCCATTCTGTCTATTTAGTTTCGAACCAGAGAGCAGCAGATGAGACAGACGGAGTGTGGTATTTTATCGCTATATCTTGTTGTTGGGAAAATGGCCATGTTGTGTCGACCTTCCAGTCAGCAATACTGCATAGCACTTCCAGTCTTCCTGAAATACAGAGAAATTAACCAAATGAGGCAATTTGGATTTATAAAGTAATTGTGCATAAAATATTTGATGTAAGTAAATATGTCTAGTTCAGCAACAATTGTTGACGATTTTTGACAAAAATAATATTCACATCAAACCCGTCTCATATATGAATATTGTTAACTATTTTATTTTCGCAATACTCCGTCTTATCGCTGCTTGGTGCCTTCGGCGATATGTTTCAAGGAGATTGCACTATAAAAAGGACAAAGGCTTCTCTATTAAAAGGAGACAAGACATATACCGCAATCTCACAATCTACACTACATAAATACAATATAACATCATAAACATGGAAGACCGGCCTTGAATTACCCTAACTGATCGTAGGACGTTAACACAAGCTATTCTAAACATATTTGCGAATAAAAAATATGCGATCAAGGATTCTTACTGACAATATTACATTCATATATACATGAACGTTTCATACATTTTTGTGCAACATAATTACCATAATATGGCATATCATAGTCAACAGAAACCACAGACGAGTTGATGCCGTTCTCTGTTACGGCCCAAGATAAACACGAGTAGTATGTTATCCCTGCCGAGCAGGACGATTCGTCTGAACCAAATTTGTCCGAGCAATCTCTCACACCGTCACATTTTCTGGCCAGTGGAAGGGCGCGATCAGGTTCGTAACACCTGAACGTATAGTCGGTCGGCAGGGCGTTGTTATCTGTTAAAACAAATGTAAAAAGTGGTTAGTGTGTATGTTAATTAATTTTCTGTTTCATATTATTGGTATTTAAATTTACTTCAATCAGATAAAGCAATCACTATCTAGATTGCATACAAGTCCTAAACTTCTTACACCGTAGTTATTCATTATAGATAGAAATATTTTAATAAATATTTGAATTTATCAAAATAACCAAATGATATTTTATCTGAAGATGTTTGCCTATTACAGTTACAGGTAATTGTTTCATATATAATTGTTTTTTAACAAACGGAATGTCTTTCATAGTTATACCAATACAGAGCTCTTTAGCTTCGTCACTTCCGTCTACACATTCCACGTCACCATCACATACGTCATACACTGGTATACACTCTTTATTGGCACATTGCCAATACCCGTCCTGACAAGGTGGTAGATCTGTAAAAGCTTTGATGTGTGAACGTCTTCTTCTTAAATACTTATAATATTGTGAAATTAAAATGTATAAAACTATATAGCGTGCTACTTTTTGTATTTGACGATTTTCCATAGTTTTATATATATTCATCAACAGAAATTGATTAAGGTTAAGCCAGAGATGCTGATAATAATGTTGTTATCACATGAACACGTAACGATAAATAATTCTCAGAAAATGGATACAAATTTGCCATCTAAAACTATAATTTTACGAATTTCGTCTGTTACTGTGAAATCATATTTATTTTCGTTGGGCTCAATTTTCGTGGTTTCTAAAATTTTACAATTTCGTTTGCACTTAAATTCGTGGAGAAGACCTTACACATTACCGTTAAAATATACAGTCGACACTGTCATCTGTATTGTTTGATCTCTCAAGCGGAACTAAGCTCTACCACACAACACAGTTACAATCACAATCTAGAGTCGGTACTCAGCCAGTGTTTTTACAGATGTGTCCAACAAACAATAATCGTGTCACATTGATAGAGTCATGATATACCCAATCAATTATTTGTTGGTACATGTAGATGAAGTCTACGAAATTCTGAAAACTATCTTTGTTGGAACAATATTTCCAACTTTGAACTTGTCATGCTTGTCCCCGAAATAGACCTTATGTAGTTAGGTAATAATCATCCTACAATGTATGAACGCATAAACTTACATGACATTGGTAAAGGTATATATATTTTCGTGGGGATGTAAATTAATTGATTTTGGTCAAATAACGAAATTCACGGAAATTAAACCCCCACGAAAATTAATGATTTCACAGTATATAGCAATGACAAACAATGAAGGAATCCTTCAAATTTCAAATACTTCGGAATATCAATCTAAGATATAATACATCGTTGTGGATGAAAATCAAAGTAATGTTACATACGACGTCGTTATCTTTTAAATTATGAGGCGTCCAACCAATTAAAACGCTCGTTACAAAGACAGTTGAAATTCAAATAGAGATTGAACAGTGTTTTTATTGCGTTAAAGGAGGTATGAACGAAATGGGATACAGACATATTCAATGTAGCGCTATATGTAAAATATGTCTGTATCCGCCATATTTGATTTTCAACCGAGGAACGAGGAAAGTTACCGGGAAAGAGCCTATTGATGGTATGACCGTTGAGCTACTGAATGTTTGTCATGTATGTATCGGTCTAAGAATGTGATAAAGACTCAATTCTTCATAGTCTTGACTTTTATTTTATGGTACGGATGACAGACAAGTGATTGCGTGAGTGTAGGGGGTAAGGTAAAGCTGATGATACTGTTTCGTATAGGCAATCTGTAATGTTTTTTTCTTCTTCTGGAAACCTGTATAGCATCTGTTAACCTATTGTTCGCTTAGATGCTCCCAGAATTGTTCATCGACAATCAGATGTTCTGTATATTTAGGTGAGATGAGTGACCGTACACACATGTACTACTGAAGTAACTATGTAAATTCCCCGAACATTCCTGAGGAAAAGGGGCCGCGGTGGCCGAGTGGTTAAGATGTCCCGACATATTACCACAAGCCCTCCACCTCTGGGATGCGGGTTCGAATCCCATGTGGGGCAGTTGCCAGGTACTGACCGCTGGTCGGTGGTTTTTCTCCGGGTACTCCGGCTTTCCTCCACCAACAAACCTGGCACGTCCTTACATGACCCTGGCTGTTAATAGGACGTAAAAATAAATAAACCAAACTGAGGAAAGCCCTCTGGTTTTAGCCCCGACCAGCGAATCATTTTGTTGTTGGACATGCATATTTAATTGGATCAAAATAAAAATTCTTTATTGTTATATTGAAATCCGTCAACTTATGACGCAAAATCTTATCGAAGCGTGAACTACAAGTAGTCCGAACCTGTACTGCTTTTATATTCATACGTCGTTGCAATTACGTTAATTTGAACGCAACTTATTGACTATATAGGGGCATATGTAAATATATAATTATGATATACATATACACTTACTGCATAACAGTTCGTCTGAACCATCTGTACAGTCCTTGATAAAGTCACAAGTTTTTGATGCAGGAATACAATCTCCGAAATTACATTGAAATGTTGCTCCATCACACCCATGATCTATCAATAGATAACAATATAACCAGTCTTAATATACAATGCTTTTGATAATATAAACCCGCGAATAAGTCTAATGGGAAAACTTCTGTGGACATAGCCAACGGTATCACTAATGCTTTTTCACTGTAGTCCTTAATGATAACCATGAAATTGCAATGCAAGCGAGGCAATATTTTAGTTGACAACAAATGAATCATGGATGGCATCAATGCAACGACAGAAAATTGTTTCAAGGAATTTGAATTGAGTTTTATGGCATTGTTGAAATGAACTAGAACCTTTGTCTACGGTGTGAAAAAATACGGCTCTACCGATTGAACCAAGAAAGCAAGATCCGTCATCTAACTGACCAAATTCATAATATAATAATATAAATGTTATACTCCATGCAAGGCACGCTGACCTGTCCCATTTACATAAACAATATTGTTAATATAAATATATACGTATAACATCAACAAATGATTGAGGGATACATTTATGTAAGTTGTGCTATTTTGAGTCAATATATTTTGTAGTGCTTTAGAAGTTGTATTATTCAACAACAGGTAACTCATTCACTACTATAACTTTATAATGGGCGATTCCAACTTTAGTTTTGTGATGTTCAAAATGATTCTTCGATGTAATATATTCAGTTAGGATATACACCAGATACAAGTAATTAAGAGGCTCGAATACAGTTTACGTACATGTAGCCTTATAAAATCAACAAATTTAAGAAAACAACGAAATCTACTGATGCTAATAAAGATTCTGACAAAGCTATGATCTTACCACAATTAAGTTCATCCGATACGTCAACACAGTCAGCTGTCTTATCACAGACATATACGGCCGATATGTACTCTTCGGACGTACACTGAAACAAAGCTTTAGTTCCCAGGTAGGTTGACGTTCCGGCCGGTATACTCAGACCTGTGTAGAAATAGTAGTATGCTAAGTAATTTGGAAACTGATTTTAAAGGTGTTACTTGGCATGGAAACTGATTTTAAAGATTTTGCTTGGCAAAAAACAGAATGCCTCCGCTAGACTTTCCCCATCCGAACATACTGTTTCAAGGAATGTATCACAATTCAAGAATATTAATAGATATCGATACTGTTAGGATCAAATAATTGGGTCCACTGTCCTCAAAACTGCTTTGGGGGCAACCGTTATCTCTTTCTCCGTCGGAATGAAAGGGCATCTGTTGAAATAGTCAGGTTGCAATGGGCAATACATTTTTGGTAAGAAGTCTGAATGCAGGTGTTTTCAGACAAAAGCGAGAAAGACGTCAAATGCGCAATGTCGTTTTAGCCGGAAGCTTAAGGTTGGATGTTCCGTTATTCTTCCTTAAGTCATACACATATTGGTTGTATGTTAAATGAAGATAATGATCGTAGGCTAATTGACTGTTCTCTGAGTATTCTAGCCTTCGACCACGCACTTTCTTCAGTGAGTCTTGGTGTCAATAGCCTCTATAACTCAGACAAATAGACACATAATACAAAATTAGAGTAAGGTCGACTGTTAGTTTTCAGTTGAATTGTTCAGCTGGTTTCTTCCTTTAGTGTATCAGATTAAATATCAGATCCTTATTCTCCCTCCACTTCATAATGAATCTGACACCATTGCATTAGGGATCACGTTCTTGTGACAGAATGATTTTCGTGCATGAAGTCATCTCGCCTAATTGCATTATATTATATCAGCTGGCACGAAATTTCTTTTTCATGCCTTGTGGCCGAGTGGTTAAGATGTCCCGACATATTACCACAAGCCCTTCATCACTGGGTTGCGAGTTCGAATCCCATGTGGGACAGTTTCCATGTACTACCTGCTTGTCGTTGGCTTTCCTCACGGGTTCTCCGATTTTACTCCACCAACACAAATAGCATGTGCGTTAAACTTATAAACCAAACTAATGCTAGGTTTACACTATGTTCCCGGCGACCACGGTAGCCCCGTTTACCCGAAACGTGGTGCGCCGTGGAATTTTGGCTACTTTTGTCTCTGCATTCAAGTTGAACTAGGTCTTGTGAAGTTTTGCCACGGTATTTTACGGATTACGTGGTGGACCGTGGATATAGGGGGAAGTGCTATTCCCGGAGGTTAAAGGTACACTACGGCTATAGCACGGTCTATCAAGGATACCATTACGTTCTCTCTAGGCCTGTTACGATATGATGAGATCTGCTACGTTTTACACGTTTTGATCAAGCTCCGATACTTTTTTCACGGTCCGCCAAGGCTTACTAGGGATGAAAGTCTGATGCCGGGCTTTTTTGGAGCAAATGAAACAATATTTATTGCCGAAAATGTCATTTCAAACACGTTTTGATTACAAAATTATAATTATTATAGCCAATGGTTCTCACTTAATCTGCCTTTTGCAATAATAGTCTTGGTATGATTTTATGGTTTAAATGTGTTTGATAATGACTATTTCTATTTATTAATACAAATAACTCCATGAAGTAGCAAATATGTACCAGGTCAGGCAATGATACTCCATCATATATATCTTGCAACGTAAGACCGTAGTAAGACGCAACACGTCGTATCACGTCGGGCTTTCAACCGCTACAAGCCGTGATGTGCCTTTACAGAACGCATCGAAACGGCTATCTTTCACCTTGGCTTGCCGTCAAAACCTTGACAAACCTGGAAAAACGGCACAAAACGTGCAGCCAATCTGCATCAACCGTGATAAAACGTGGAAAAAACTCAACAGAACGTCACAAAACTTGAAATCACCGTGAGATTTCGGGGAACGTGCTTGCTGCCCGTTCCACCACGGACCGTCAGGAAGTTTTGTTACGGCCTCGTACGCACTGTTACGTTTTGTTACGTCAATCCCGTTTTATTACGTCCTGTGGCGTTCACCATCTTTACCGTGACTGCCGTGGCAAATTTTTTGACAGTTTAAAAATCTGGCAAGGCATCCACGGTATTCACGACCGCTTACGTTTGTCTATCACGTCCTTCTGCGCTGTCTCACGTTGTCTCGCGGTCACCACGTTCAGTCCACGGTGGTCTGAAACGGGGCTGCCGTGGCCGCGTTAAACTTATAAACCAAACTAAAGGAGTTTTCAGTAAATGTAGCAAGGTGGTAAAAATGCATTTCCAAACAAACAAACACACTTGATCTGAAGTTCAGGTGGTATGTAAAAACCACCGGATAACCATCCATAATGGGATGCTGTCAGATGCTCTATGGAATGCAGTGACGGTACAGATCTGTGTTTTAGCTAGATTGTTTTACAGTAAAGTCAGACTAGATATATCAGACCATATTACCTGCATGGTGGGACTTAAGTCGCCATTCACAAGCCACTTGACTATCATCTAAAGCTGGAACCCACGTTATATCTCCCATAGCCATTTTGTATCCCATGGCTAAAAATGTTGGGTAGGTCTCGAGGCAAACGATACACTCAGGGTCGTTTAAACTGGGAATTAAAAATTTAAATGTTTTGGCGGGAATCAAACCTTTTGTTTTCAATAGCTTAATGAAGATAAAATAGCATTTCAAAATGGTTCTCAGTTACGGGACATACATGAACCTTAAACATTTTGCATTAGATTTCTTCACAGATAAACCACGTTGTTTATTTGTTCAGATATGTTGTCTTTATCACAAGGAAGAGGAATATTTACATTTCTCTGTACGTTAGTGATGTGCCGTCCGTCCACAGGAAACTTTTCCAAGTAAGCGTACTGGTGGTCAGAATTAAGCCTGAATAAAACAAAACGTGCAAGCTTGGGTGTTATAATAAAACATATTATAGCAGTAAACTAAATGTGGTAGTTTAACCACATGTGGATTTGTGGCGAAATGTATATCTTGATAATACACAATTTACTAACGGTCTTTGCTAATATTATTCAAAATTATATATATACATGTATTAATAATAAAGCGCGTGCAAAACTTCCCACCCGGTCAACAGTCCAACTATTGATAGATCAATAGTTTCTAAGGATTTGTAAATATACAGCGATTTTAAATCAACTTCGTATGAAAGCAGTCTAACATATTATATCTGCATTTACATGTATATAGAGAGTCCGTTAACAATACACAATTGTTTCATGCTTTATTAGTCAGCAGTCAAAACTCTTTTGACGAGGTGTTGGGACAACCCACAAGAACTGGGCCAGAAGCGTTAATTTTGAAATTGGCTAGATTTGTATCATATAACGTCGTGCGAAATTGTACTTCCTGGAATTATTTTTTCCGTATTTATAGCGATTCTAATTTCCATATCTTTCTGTAACGATGTTTATATGGTATCAACAATTTAGCGCGTCCAAAACTTCTTCTCTGGTCAACAATCAAATTATTGACCGATCAATAGTTTCTGAGAATTTGTATATTTGTAAGGATTTTCATGCAATTTCATGTGAAGACAGTCGAAGATATTTTATTTATATTTGTATAGGAATTATAGCAAGTTTATTGTTTAATAATGATCGAATTGTTCGCGCTTACCGATATTAACAGGTGCTTAACGAATTTACCTATATCAAATGTACTTGCTGGTTATACATTATCGATATTAACATGTGCCTAGGGTGCCTACCTAAACTGATATATGATAAGCGAGCTTACAGATATTAGCGACTGTTTAGAGAGCTTACCAAGATTAACAGGTACTTCTATGTGAAGAACATGAAAGGCGAATCCGTATACCATGCTTGATTTGTGAGCAGTGTGAATAGATGCCAAAGTTCCATTTTGAGCTGCACATGACTTGGCACTTAATACCTCAATACAGCCTTCCCTTCAAAAACAAAGTAAAGATAAATAATCATGGTATGCAATTATTATTATTGTTTATAGTTTTTAGAAAGGTCGGTATTGAATTCAGATTTTTTTTGAAATCTTATAACTATAATGCGTATCTTATTAAAACAAAAATGCAACACCCTGCTATGAAATAAAATGAATTAATATACTGCTTTTCCACATGTATGGAAAGAAACTCTACTCTCACTTACCCAGCCACGTAGACGCCATTGTGTCTGCATGATTCTGAATCAGAAACGTCAATTACTACATGTTTTGAATCGACATATATCATACAATTAAAATTATTATTATCAAACTGATCAATTGAAGTAACATATATTGGAGTACATATGTACGCATAATATGAAATGGAAATAAATTAAAGATGCTCCATTGTTGACAAATGGTATTTTGTCTCTATCAAAAACAGGAGGAGGCGAATAAGTAATTTTCTTGAGTAACACAAGTTACTTAATTTACACCATTATTTGTACCACCATTGAAAAGTTTGCGTTTCGTATTTTACTCCAAGATAAAAATATTAAAAATACATAATTGTGTACCGGAAAAAATTAATAGCACTATGTCCTATATGGAATAAAGTACTAATTGCGCATGCACTAAAAGAAAAATAAACTATTTTATATTATTTTTGTGTTAGTTAACACATATATACACAAAACTTATTGTTCAAACATTGGGTATCGTTTATTCTCTGTGAGCGGCGGAGCATCTTTAATAAAAATTAACTTTAAATTTTAATGATTTAATAAACGATGGAAACAATTAAAGGAGCTTATTTTTGTAATTTATGTTGCACTTTTGAATGATATATATTTGTCTGTTTTAATGATCTTACATAAATTAATAAAATTTCTGCAATGAATGAATACAAATTCTATAAGTCAATGTAAATGTATTATTTTAAATTTTGTGACGAATTCTATGATGACACAAGGAAAAAATTACTGAAGATCTTTGCAGCCGACGGCTTATTTTAATAAAAAAAACATTTTATATAAACCATAAGGCTTGCATTGAAATCCAAAAAATAATGTAATTATAATCCTGTACTAGTCCTATAATGATAGTAAAGTGTTAATTTTGAAATATTTTCAATTTCTTGATATTTTATGAACAAAGAGATGTTTAAATGTCAATTGGAATAGACATCATGCATATGCTATTTTACCCTTCTTCTGATACCCATAGTACAAAGAAACAATACAAACATGAAACATATATACATGTACATGGTGATGTTTATAAGATAGCAGAAGGTAACTCCTTAATAAATAAAATGGTTAATAATATTTATTGTAACTGTAAATTAACATTTGTTTTTTTCATTTTTAATGTAACAGCCGAATTTTGACATGATTCTAAATACACTTGATAGTATGTATATGTTGTGATATTGGTTCTGTTCGCCACTATAAAGTCCATATGTGTATAACACATTAGCCATCCATTGATGGGAATCAAGAACCAATCTCACAAAATAGACAAGTTTGATTTGTGGAGTTACAATTGTTTTCATAAACACAAGTGTTTATCTACAATTAATTTAATAGGAGTTATCTCACTTAAATAATTAATGATATTAAGATAAACTAGAAATATGTCTGTTAGACATTAAGTACACCCTAACAATTCCTAAAACGTTAATTTCTAGAACGATATGCATCTACATTTATAAGGCTTCTGCGGTGAGATATTTTGCACGTACAAAACTGTAACACCTAATTAATGAATAACCCGCAGATATACATAAATACTCACAAGCTTATATGAAATTATCCACGGCAAAATGTATACGCACGTTGTACTATAGCTCATTATCCTTGGGAGATGGTTTATGACTTTGTGTTCTTTGTTACGTAAAAGTTTATTTGTTATCTATGTGCACGTGGTAACTTACCTGTGTCATGCTTGAATGACTTTCTGGGTGTTCGGCACCCCCACTGATATTGTATATATTTTTTTTATTCTGTTTCTCTTACGCAAGGCTGGGTGATTTTATAAATATATATTAGAACCGTAGCAAATGCGGTCTATGGTCACTGGGGTTAGTAAGCGATTGTACAACGTATATGTATACCTAGGAAAAATATAATCTGCTGAGTAACACTGTAAATGTCTTTGGCCGTTACTAAAAGTTATCCGTTTCGTCACTTTCTTTTATTGACTACATAAACCTCTAAACCTCTATACGCTCGCCCTAAAAAGAAGTTCATGTATATATAAACAGTGATACAATTTAAGATAAAGGCAAATTATGTGTCATATTAGTTAAACATTACGAAAAGTAATAATAATATCCGAGTCATACAGTACAATCATATTGTGATTTGCAATATTAAATGATATTCTCAACTTAAGGGATATATACATCGCTTCCCATGAGAAAGGTTTAGAAATGTACATCCTTTACACATCTAACATTTTCCTCAGGGTTTCAAAATGAACTTAACAGCTTCACTTACCGTACGAGACATCCAAGAAGAATGTTTGATTGTCATGTTGATGGCTGATTATTCCGGTGCATTCGAATAACGTACACGTATACCAACCCCTATGGATCAAAGACACTCTGGGTATATGGTGTGTAACGGACACCACGTCTTCACTTTCCTCTTGTACAGAGGGTAAAGGCAGCCATATTTCGGTGCGAATGCGCCGGAAGTACCATCGGTGTTGTTGGTTACCGTTGCTATAGCTACAGGTAATATTGAATTCTTCGTCTAGGTGGTAGATTGTACGTTCTGGCTTCAACACTGACGGGCCTGAAAATGAGTGCAAATACCATTCAGTAAATCACTTTATATTCGCGATACACAAATTTAGGACTGATTTTGGGAAAACGCTCGGGCGCGAAAATTATTTACGCGAAGATAAAATGCTTTACAGTACGTCGACATAAAACAGAAAATGAGTGACATGTAAGCCAAATGGCTTGTTGCTGTAGATATGATAGAAGTAAAGTTTACTTACGAAAGGAAATGTCTTCACATGGACCAACTTCGGTTACTGCAACTGTGCATCAAGTAAAAAATCAAAAACACGTAAAAAGGGCATGTAAAAGGCAAATAATAGCGGTGATCTGTTGGTTTTTTTCCCAAACAAACAAGAGACCCAGAGCGCCTGTATCGCTCACCTGTTTGTAATGTCAGGTAAAGTGCAATTTCATGGTTCCTTTTTTCAGGAAATTAAACATTTATCTCTAATTTTCCTATTTGAACCAATTATTCTGCTCCATGGGGTCAAAGCCAAAATTTATACAATCTCTGTTTTTCTCCCCCCAAGAATGTTTCTGGCCAAATTAAGTTACAATTCATGCAGAACACTATGATTAGCAACAAGTTAAAGAATTTATCTCTATTCTCCTATGATGCCCCACCCCTCCTGCCCCCGGGGGGATCAGAGCCAAAAATCATAGACTCTCGGTTCCTATTCCCAAGAGGATGTTTGGCCAAATTTGGTTATAATCTATGCAGAGCTCTATGTCAAGTAGCGATTTAAAGGATTTATCTATATTTTCATATTGGTATTGGGAGGGTCAGAGCCAGAATTAATACAAACTCTGTTCCCCTTCCCCCAGGAATGTATCTGGCCAAATCTGGTTACAATCTACGTATACTATATTATTAGTAGATAGTGTAGTGGATATACAGGAAATTCTGACAGACGGACGACGGTCGCCGCACAATGATATAAGCTCACTGGCCTATGTCTACTATGACAAAGTAACAGTTATTTCAAACAAAAAATAAAACAATACTTTCCTTAAATAGCGACCAGCAACGAATTAGAGGTCAGTTAGTTTACTTGTATTTTGGTTTGTAAAATTCATCGGGCCACATACGAATATAATAGTGAGTACTAGCAAGGCTAGATAACAATGCTCTTCCAATTATATGGTCAACAAGGTGTGCTAGCGTGCACCATTAAAAACGCATCTCAGAACTATTAAAACCAATACGTATATTTACAAATAAGCGAATGAATGACGTGAATTTAGACATAACATTGGTTCATCCGTTTAAATACAGAGAACAACGAACAGTGGACAGTCTAGAAGTATCATTTCCTGTTAGTTAATTAATTAATATTCTATAAACAACCAGGGCTAAGTAATTACGGCCCCCATGTATACTGTGTGTTGCGTGTATGAAGTGTCTGATGCGTGTGTTGGGAGACTGTTGTATATTGTTGTGCTATCTTGTATAGTGGAATTGTTGCCCATATTAATACTGCTAAATCACTGAAGCATGCTGCCGAAGACACTTAGGAACACACCCAAACGGGTTTCATTAGACTGACAACAGGCAAACCAGTTGTCCCACTCCCTGTATGCTGAGCACTAAGCAGAAGCAGAAGTTATCACTTGTATAGACTACGGTGTGTTTCGGCCAGGAGACAGAACTCAGAGCCTACAGGGGCAAGCGTTCAACAAAGATCATGAACATTTTCAAAATAAATGACGTAAAATCTAAATAACTTACCTGGAAGGATAACAATTTTGTTCATGAGACTGTTTTCTTTTAATTGGGAACATTCTTCTTGTGGTGTCTGGGAGGTGTCAGATGCCCAGCACCATATAGCGATGGGTTGTGTGAAGTAAGGAACAAATAACACTGCTGTTGATTCTCCTCTGGCGTTACAGCCGTCTGGTTCTATTACGGTGGTCGAAAAGGTTATCATAGACACCTCCGCCTCGACGTCCTGTAACAAGCAATACTGCATGTGACCAAGGATCCTTGTATTGACTAGGTGTCCAGAACACAACAAATGTTTCGGATATATAGGTATGGTCATTGGTATTTGTATAATTTATCAAACAATGTCCTAAGAACAGTCAGGGTCATCTTAGGACGGTCTCTCGTGTATGCAGTGAGTTGATTGTTTAATTTGCCTCATGCGTATTTTGGGAGGCGGTGGTATAGTCGTACAGTGTCTTGTGATAGAGCAATTCTTGCCCAATTTTACGTGGCTGAGGGGGTATAGATTGACCAACATTTGATCATGGAAGTCATACTATTAGTCCAGTACATGCTCCGTTCTTTGTTCAACAATAACGTATACTTTTTATAATATTTTATGATACAATGCAATGATATCTTACAATAATGTTGTTATGACATACAAAATACTTACTTCACACGGATTCCCATCAGTTGCGACATGCCATTTATGTGAGAGTCTGTCGCTGCCGATGGAGCCTGAACATGTGAGTGTTACTCTTGTTCCTACTGGGAACTCGTGCTGCTTATAACCGTTGATGTGTCCCTGAGGGGATACTTCTATGTCGTCAGTAAAGTAAGGTTCAACTGTAACGAAAACCAGAATTATCGGCAGAGTGGCCGACTAATAACCTCGCTGCACAAATTAAGCAATGACTCCATTAATAGGGGACATTTCATAACCCTATGTAGTTTAGCACTTAATTCCCCTTTATGTCCGGGTTCTGTGTACCAAAGTGTATTTAAATCTGGCAGGTAGTTTAGGAGGAGTTCTCCGGAAAACGCTGTGCCTACAGAGGGACAGACGCGATTCCAGTATACACCCCTCATTGCGGAGGTATAACAATACCAAATGTGTCTGATATATCGTTTTACATTTCACAGACATAACTTGTAGGCATAACATTATCCTTAATGACCTGGCCTTTGTGTAAAAGTAATAAATGTGTCTGGTATTCTCTTGTTGAGGAATTGAACTGAATCTATCATTGGTGGGCTTGTAGTTCAAACGGTGGGGCATCCGTAAGTCCCTGGTTCGAGGAATAAATATAAAATTGCATCTAAATATATGTGAATTAAACCGTGATTTAACTGGTTCGTAACAGGTGTGCAGCCGCTGCTATAACGCTAAAATGGAACGTGTTTTACCAGGCATACCATCCAGCCTTAGTGATTTGTTTAGGGAAGCGAACAAATTAGGTGCAAGATGGTAGAGTCATTATTTTAAATACTCTTGATATCGAGTTGTTTTGTATGTTGAAAAAAGGACATAACGCATTCATATTCAATGAATTACATAAATGTAATCAAAACGTATTGTAACGAATGTTCATTTGAGATCAGCTGACTGACGATCAGCTGTCTGTGTTTATGCTACTGAACTGTACCCCTGGTGTGTTTACATGGAATAAACGTGTATAACGGTTAAATTATAAATGAATAACAGTACATGTCAAATGGCAATGTTTTTATCTGTCTGACCATGCTATCAGATGGTAAATGTATGTAATATCAGATTGCATGTGAAATATTTTGTTAGCAAGTAGCGTATCACTGGCTACGATAGCCGCCATATTGGATCATGACTAAGCAGGCGGTCTGAATTTGAATTAGCTATTTTGTCTATGTAAGCTTCATGATCAATCTTATGATTTAATTCAGTGATCGTTAAGACAATAACAATACTATTCATCAAAATGTGTTTAATACGTACTTGTGGCGTACAAAGGTCGATTTCAAGACATATTCGGTCTGAGCAGTTGTACTGCTTTCACGGTGAAACTGTTGACGCTGACGTTCCGGTCGGTTTTTGTGTACATTTTTAAATACGGCTCGGAAACGGAATCAGAGACTTGTAACTATATTTTGTGTATTTACACATCATTTTTCAATCGATAAACAGATTGTTTACGCTATGTATAACATTTTCTTTGTGATTTCATTTTTGGCACTATATTGTGACGTCGGCAATATACAACTGTTATTGTTGTAAACAGTCTGGAGGGCCTCCACTTTGCCTCCACATTGCCTCTACTTTTTTCATATAAGGAAATGTGGACGCCCGGAGGGTATTTAAAACGGAGCGATAACCGTGATTTTTAACGTCTCCTCCCGGCATCGGATACGTATTCTTGCGCCATTTTGGTTCATTAGTAGCTAGACCTACAAAAGTTATCTCCCTTATATCAATTATAGGAAGTTGGCATAACTTATAATTCAAATCGAGTTACAAATATATCACAAGGTATTTATAGCTGAATCTTGTAATAAAGGAATTGATGACTTGATAAATTTCCATAAATAATTTGTACTTAGGATAATACAAGAGTCTAGTGTACTCTTGTATTTCTATTACAAGATATAGTAAATCTTGTAATAGTGAAATTGATTATTAATTGATCAATTTCTATAAATTATTCTTAAACTTTATAATATTTGAATAGGATAACACAAGAGTCTATTGTACTCTTGTATTTCTATTACAAGATACATTGTATAGTAAATCTTGTAATAGTGAAATTGATTATAAATTGATCAATTTCTATAAATTATTCTAAAATTCTATAATATTTGAATTGGATAACACAAGAGTCTATTCTACTCTTATATTTCTATTACAAGATATAGTAAATATTGTAATAGTGAAATTTATTATTACTTGATCAATTTCTATAAATTATTCTAAAATTCTATAATATTTGAATAGGATAATACAGATATAGATAGTTGTGTTTATTACAAACACAGTGGTTTAAAAGCCTTGAGTATTTCTATTACAAGATATTTGGATTGTGAATCTTATAATAGGGAAATTGATGCATTGGTCATTTTTCATAAATAATTGTAGATAATTACATGTGTTAATACAAGAGACTAGAGTTCTCTTGTATATCTGTTACAATATATTTGGGTTGAAATCTTGAAATAGAGAAATTGATGCATAGTGATCAATTTCTATAAACTGCTTACTATATATACAGAGTTGATATTATCTTTATTCTGTTGTCGCGATTGTTGCTATTGCATCTTAGTTATCATTTTGTTGTTTCTTTATTAAAAAGACAAGTCATATATTGTAAAAGGGAGTATAACCATCAATTTAGATAATTTTACATTTGTACTCGCTACCATTTATAACTTCTATATTCTGGCACAACCTCTAATTGTACAATAATTAGAGTGACAGAGAGTGTGATTACACATTGTGACTCTGCATCTGCAGAACCAGAAACTATATGTATGAACTTGTATTGAGTTATTCTTTCCAATAATTGGCTAATCAGATGATCTGTGATCACAACCCAGTATAATAGACTTGAGTGAGGAACCCTCAAGTAGAGACGAGGACGAAATTCGTTTCAGTATGTAAATAGCATGTAGGCCTGTATTAAATCATATTTATATTTGTTTAAGATAGAACACATTTTATATTCGAAGCGAATATAAATATAAACGCGTTTCATTATATACTGCTGTACCTATTCAGTGCAGCTGCTACATATTTGCTAATGGAATGTACGATAAGAGAAGTCACGAATGCAAAGGATTAATAATCACACAAGACTTACCTGGAGGGTAAAGTTCCATCCTCCTGCTGACAGATACAGCCGTTATCTGACTGTCCTCAGCTGTGACGGACATGATACATCTGTACTCCTGTGCATCGTGACACAGAGTTTCGGTAGGGTCAATGACCAATTCCAGGAAGCAGGGGTCCGAACTTATATCCGCCGATACGGTGACACCTCTTCTAGTCTGAAGTGTATCATCGTACCATTGAATCTCTGTGGTCGTATTTCCAATTGTCTTCACTGCAGATACCAGCTTTGTCATCATGTTCATAGAGGCGGAGCCAGTGCGGTACTGTCATAGAGAAATTTGAGATGTTCTTTGTTGTTATATAATTGTATATTTTACCTATAGATGTGTTGATCAGTTTAAAATCTACCCTAAGGCATTGTGGTCTTATTTTTGTGGAGTAACCACCAATTACATATAGTATTCACATGTCAAAGTGTTTATAATCTTCCTTGAGGCAATGGTGTCATTGATAAGCTTAAGTAGATATATTTTATATCAAACTGTCGATATATTGTCAAGTCGTTTAATTGTGATAATATCTTTATGCTATTAATCTTGATTACATCCGGGTATACCTATTGGACAATGGTCATTTTATTATAATAACCCATGCCTGATTTATGAACATCAGTTGGATTTCCAACCTTCAAAGCGGTCACTACGGATACATATTGGATTACCAGATAGTGAACTGTGTGTGAACATTATTCAAATAGCGGACTTTTAATATGTTGGATCGCCATCTACGGACAAATAATTCAGTATCTACGTTGGATTACCAATACGAGTGAACTTTCATTTTATTTCTATGTAATGTGCCACATATGTTTGATATATGAAAAAGAAATACAATACAAGAGAAAAGCAAATTCCACTTGAATTCTTCGTTTTGTGTCCTGCAATATATATCATTACCAACGGTCCGAACCGAACCTGACAATAACATACATTTTCTTTATTAAAATTGGTGAGAGAATTCGGAGTAACTTGCCACAGGTAAGCCAAGTTACGCACAAGATCCTCAGGAACCTCAGTGAGACCTAAACCTTGGAGCACCAAGACTAGTACTGTTGCCACAAATCTGCTCCGCATTTCAACAATGGATACCACATACCGAAATGAAATGTCGTACCAAAGAGCATTCCTCTCAACGACACGAACAACGTTTCTACCAAATCTACCTTTCAACCGAAGATGGACACGTTCATCCGACGACGCCTGCCAAACAACGGCTACAAGACACCAGGAACCCCCGATGTCATCTATCAGGCCAAAATCGTCGCATCGGAATCAGTGTTTTAGATGTGGTAAGTGGGTATTCCATTGTTATCAAGAGCACGTTAAAATCACTTGTCAGGCAAAATCAGCCCAATGTTTCAGATGTGGCAAATTCGGACATTTCTCACGGGCTTGTTTTTCAAAGCGCCCAATTTCGGACCAATCAAACCAAAATCATAAATCAAAAAGTAAATTTCATAAAAGCAGGGACGCAAAACGCATGTCAGAGTTCATCTC
This sequence comes from Argopecten irradians, assembly GCF_041381155.1. NCBI lineage: Eukaryota > Metazoa > Mollusca > Bivalvia > Pectinida > Pectinidae > Argopecten > Argopecten irradians. Next base: position 26,233,284 of record NC_091149.1, read on the forward strand.
GCGAAAATCAATAGTATGTGAATTTCCATTTTCGGACCTTTCTGACTCAGAATTCACAAAAATAAACAAAAGAAATCAAATTCAAGTACAAATTGTACCACAGATCAAAAGCAAAATTGGCACAAATGAAAACGAGCTGGAAATTAAAGAGCTCAAAATCACCAATGACAATCTTGAAGCTGAAAATGAACGCTTGAAATTAGAACTAAACGAGAATCAAACTTATACTAATGAGTTAAGAGTCAGCTTTGCAGAAACGTTTAATTTGTATCAGAGTGAACATGAGCGTTTAAAACGGGAGAATGCATTTTTTGAAAAAAGAAACGATGATAAATCTGGTCAAATAGCTCGTCTTGAAAAAGACATCACAAAATATAAGGAAACAATCGCTAATCTTGAAAGCACGATTCAGAATTTCGAAAGAGAAAATTTGCTTGTAAATTCTCAAACGTCTCGACAAAATTGTCAAAATTACGCACCTCCCAATCATAACCAACCATTTCGGCCAAATCGAAGACGAGGAAATTTTGGAAACCAATTTGGTTACTATTAAGTTTTTAGCAGTTTTTGCTAACCCATGCTTAAGCTTAAGCTAATTATACTTCTAGATTTGAAGGAGTCAATGAAAACCAATAACAGTCTCTTGAAAACAACAGTATCCACTTTTATTACATGTGTGTTAATTTGATGGACAATCTATTGAATGAACGTTATACAGTTGAGAAAAGCCTAGGTGTATTTAGATTATCAACACTAACTTGTTTGACAAATAATTTAGACTCTGGGACAGAGTCTTCCTGAGCGAGAAGGAAGTTGTCATAGAGAAATTTGAGATGTTCTTTGTTGTTATATAATTGTATATTTTACCTATAGATGTGTTGATCAGTTTAAAATCTACCCTAAGGCATTGTGGTCTTATTTTTGTGGAGTAACCACCAATTACATATAGTATTCACATGTCAAAGTGTTTATAATCTTCCTTGAGGCAATGGTGTCATTGATAAGCTTAAGTAGATATATTTTATATCAAACTGTCGATATATTGTCAAGTCGTTTAATTGTGATAATATCTTTATGCTATTAATCTTGATTACATCCGGGTATACCTATTGGACAATGGTCATTTTATTATAATAACCCATGCCTGATTTATGAACATCAGTTGGATTTCCAACCTTCAAAGCGGTCACTACGGATACATATTGGATTACCAGATAGTGAACTGTGTGTGAACATTATTCAAATAGCGGACTTTTAATATGTTGGATCGCCATCTACGGACAAATAATTCAGTATCTACGTTGGATTACCAATACGAGTGAACTTTCATTTTATTTCTATGTAATGTGCCACATATGTTTGATATATGAAAAAGAAATACAATACAAGAGAAAAGCAAATTCCACTTGAATTCTTCGTTTTGTGTCCTGCAATATATATCATTACCAACGGTCCGAACCGAACCTGACAATAACATACATTTTCTTTATTAAAGTACAACGAGATAGTCTTCACTCCGAATATAGGGTAATCGTCTGAGAACGCCTTGCACAAAATCTCAACTCCTTCTGTCCCTGGGGTCAGTGTCTCGGGAATCAATCGGATGTCCATTGTTGTTAACAGACCTGCGATAAAATTTAAGGAGTTTAAAATTATATCACGCTTAACGTCCTATTATCAGTCAGGTTCATTTAAATACGGCCTTCCTTGTATATGTTGTGTGTTAATATCTGTATATCTGGGAGGCTGTGGTATATTGGTGCGCTGTATCTCTTTGTATTAGTCGGATTCACGACATCTTTGTTAATGCCCCTCTTCAGTGATATTTGTGTAAAAGTGGAATTATATGTATCTCTACTTTATTTACACGATATCAAATAAGCGGGTATTGACAAAACATGTTACATGTACTTACAGTTGTAATGTCGAATACCTGTATGTGGTTAACTTCTCAGAATTTCTCTAATATATATAAATCCAGTGTTATACCTAGAGGTAGATAATACAGACTATGGGGCAAATCAATATTTAAGTCAATTCATACTTGTAACGTTTGTATGTATCTGTATATAAAAACAGTTACATTATGGGGTTGGCGGATAAAGCAAGTCCCTGGTCCCGATTTCTCGAAACAAACTTAAGTCAAAAACTGACTTAAGTCATCAATTTCATATAAGTTACATAAGGAGAAAAACATCAGTTTTGACTTAAGTCTGCACTTAAGTTTCGAGAAATCGGGGCCTGTTATCCCTCAGACTTGTCCATTTCCATCGGCTTCGCCCCAGGAAAGAAAAGAAACTTGCCATATCCCACAATCCCCCCCATACTAACAATTTTAAAAGATGAAGTGTCATAACTTCTTTATTGTATTGTGATATTGCTGTATGTCAACGCACAATGTTAATCAGTAAATGATATTCTTCGGTGAATATGTACTGTCAATTATCGTGAATGAAAAAGCTTGTTACGTACATACAATAAATATTTATCGTTGTGTGATACCAATGATATTACAAACTAAACCAAGTCTAATCGTTCATTCTACTACACAATGCAGTGTTGAATGTACCAAACTAATCGTTAAATAACTTGCGTCTTGTATTTTTTTTCCAATAGTGATTTTTGTCAAATATATTTATATTCTGTGTTGTCCATTCTTATATATCAAAATTCCATCATATGCGTTTGCCTTTATATCAATATTGCAACATATCAGTGTAGGGAAATATGACCATGTAGATATGTACAGGATTTATAAATACGGCTGTCACCATTATTGATATATTTTGGCTTTTCTTTAGATGTATTTTTTATAAAAATAAAATAGGTCCTAAATGGTGATAAGCGTCATTCAATGTGACGTTACGGCAACGTCCTTTGTCGCTCAACAATGACGGATACGGCCTACTAAGGGTTACAAACTAAAATACTTTGATGGAGAAAAATATCGTCATTTGCCAACAAGGACATAATTAATTTACGTCTTTTCGGTAGCTAGAACGAGTGTTTTTTTCTACGGAAAGAGTCAAAACCGGACGTTCATCGCCATCAGTTTCAAACCAAGTCATCATTACAAATCAATACATACATATGTTATTACAAATAGCATTCGGCCGTAACAGTTTTTAGTCAAATCAATCAGGAAAGTAATGAAAGTAATAATTGAATATTTTCAGAATAAAAAACCCATCAAATATGTTAATAGTTGAAACGTTAAATAACGTTTTAACCAGTATTTGGGAAAACAGGTTAAACTATATTTTCCCGGCTATCATATAGTTGATTATTTACACGGGTAAAATTTAAATGTGATTTAATCTAAGAAGTGAATTATCAGGCCTGATTACATACAGTCTTTGACTATAATACTTAAAAGTATATGGAAATATTTGTTCATGGGAGGAACTACATTTGTAATCAAACTAAGTTTACTATCTTATAACAATGTTGAGTTTACCGATAATAACGGGTTAAATACAAATACATATCATAACAATTCTATCTAGGGTACTTACGTAGATTATAACAACATTATATAAGGTACTTACGTGGATTGTAACAATACTATATAAGGTACTTACGTGGATTGTAACAACACTATATATGGTACATACGTGGATTGTAACAACACTATATAAGGTACATACGTGGATTGTAACAACACTATATAAGGTACTTACGTGGATTGTAACAACACTACATAAGGTACTTACGTGGATTGTAACAATACTATATAAGGTACTTACGTGGATTGTAACAATACTATATAAGGTACTTACGTGGATTGTAACAACACTATATAAGGTACTTACGTGGATTGTAACAATACTATATAAGGTACTTACGTGGATTGTAACAACACTATATAAGGTACTTACGTGGATTGTAACAATACTATATAAGGTACTTACGTGGATTGTAACAATACTATATATGGTACATACGTGGATTGTAACAACCACTACATAAGTTACTTACGTGGATTGTAACAACACTATATAAGGTACTTACGTGGATTGTAACAATACTATATAAGGTACTTACGTGGATTGTAACAACACTATATAAGGTACTTACGTGGATTGTAACAACACTATATAAGGTACTTACGTGGATTGTAACAACACTATATAAGGGTACTTACGTGGATTGTAACAAGTTTAACAATACTATATAAGGTACTTACGTGGATTGTAACAACACTATATAAGGTACTTACGTGGATTGTAACAACACTATATAAGGTACTTACGTGGATTGTAACAACACTATATAAGGTACTTACGTGGATTGTAACAACACTATATAAGGTACTTACGTGGATTGTAACAACACTATATAAGGTACTTACGTGGATTGTAACAACACTATATAAGGTACTTACGTGGATTGTAACAACACTATATAAGGTACTTACGTGGATTGTAACAACACTATATAAGGTACTTACGTGGATTGTAAACAAACTATATAAGTACTTACGTGGATTGTAACAATACTATATAAGGTACTTACGTGGATGTAACAATACTATATATGGTACTACGTGGATTGTAACAATACTATATAAGGTACTTACGTGGATTGTAACAACACTAATATAAGTTACTTACGTGGATTGTAACAATACTTATAAGGTACTTACGTGGATTGTAACAATACTATATAAGGTACTTACGTGGATTGTAACAACACTATATAAGGTACTTACGTGGAATGTAACAATACTGTATAAGTTACTTACGTGGATTGTAACAGCACTATATAAGTTTAACAAACTATATAAGGTACTTACGTGGATTGTAACAACACTATATAAGGTACTGACGTGGATTGTAACAGCACTATATAAGTTTAAGAACACTATATAAGGTACTTACGTGGATTGTAACAGCACTATATAAGGTACTTACGTGGATTGTAACAATACTATATAAGGTACTTACGTGGATTGTAACAATACTATATAGGGTACTTACGTGGATTGTAACAACACTACATAAGGTACTTACGTGGATTGTAACAGCACTATATAAGTTTAACAATACTATATAAGGTACTTACGTGGATTGTAACAACACTATATAAGGTACTTACGTGGATTGTAACAATACTATATATGGTACTACGTGGATTGTAACAACACTAATAAGGTACTTACGTGGAATGTAACAACACTATAAGGTACTTACGTGGATTGTAACAACACTATATAAGGTACTTACGTGGATTGTAACAACACTATAAGGTACTTACGTGGATTGTAACAACACTATATAAGGTACTTACGTGGATTGTAACAACACTACATAAGGTACTTACGTGGATTGTAACAACACTATTAAGGTACTTACGTGGATTGTAACAACACTATTATAAGGTACTTACGTGGATTGTAACACACTATATAAGTTTAACAATACTATATAAGGTACTTACGTGGATTGTAACAAAACTATATAAGTTACTTACTTGGATTGTATTCCTTCTCGATCTTAATCACTTTGTCCACTGTATTTTCAAAACCATATAGAGCCGTAGTTATCCCTTCCACTATGATATTTCGAGTGGTCAAGTTGTTATTAGTTGCCTCAGTTGTCATGCTGTCGTTGATATTCCCTGATGTCTTGGTCAAGGAGTCCGTATTGTTCTGAATAATGTTAGTATCTGTTCCATTCAAGTACATTTTAGGTGTCTCGTTACCTGCTGGATTAGTCAATTCAACCATAGTTGAATAATTTGTCATTGAATCAACTAAACTTCCCGACGAATCTGTCTGCAGATCTGTGTCTTCTGTTCCCGTGTCATGATTTCCAGATACATTTGACGTCCATGTTACGTTGAAATATGTTTGGTATGTTGGTGTGATGTCTGTCTGAGTATCGTGGTCGGTAACACCGGGTAGAGATATTGTCATGAGTACTGTCTTATTTTTATCCGCATTATTTTGAATGACAAAAACAATTTGTAATAACAACAATCGTCTCCAAAACGATAAAAACATTTTCGGTGCAATTTCTTACCACGTACACGTTTTTCAATCGATGGCATACAACCTCGAGTGAACCGTTCCGTTATTGCAATCAAAGCCTGTGATATCAATGTATGTAAACTAAAAAGATACAAACATAAATAATTAATATAGCTTTCGATGTACTGCGCAAATCCGACCAATATACACAGAGTATTATATATCACCATGGTTACCAATACGGAAAAAAGGTTTTTATTTCAGTATTGTTGACTCTACATACAAATATTAATTATTAAAAACCTTGGCCCTTTTCCTGGTAGTAATGATGAGATAAAGCATAAATAAAAGAGGCTGTGATGGGAACTGCGGTTGTCATTTTTATAATGTTTGAACTTACCCATGCATGATGAAAACAATTTCATGAATAAATACAATACTTCCGACAAGATGATCTATCAATACTTTTAGACGATAAAAAAGCACAGTTCAGTGACATCTGTGACGCGATATAGCATAAAAACAAAACTTACTATTGAAAAAAACAGTCTGAAGGAATAAATAAAAAACGTTTTAATGCGCATGTTTTTTGGGTTTTTTTTGGTTTATTTTGTTTGCATTTTCTACAATTGTATATTTTTATTCAATGAAATTAAAGTTTGCTTTTGTGTCAAGATTATTTCATGACGCCACCACCATGGATTCTTGGAAGAAGAGCTCTTTCCGTTGATTATTATTTACGTAGACGTAAAATATAATGCGAACTATCGGAAAATATAAGACTCTGGATCTTGACCTATCTTACAATTCTCGAATTAAATATACGTCTTTTTATCACATAACTGGCCCGTCCAGCCATGTCATAAATTTCATAAGACACTGATTGTATCAGAAGACGGAAGCGTCATATCCAAGCCGGATTTCTACTGTTTTATATAGAGACGAAATTTAAAGTTTTGCTGATATTTCTATAAATAATTATTATGTGATAAATAGAATATTACACTCGTGACTATGTGATATGATTTTTTTTCAAAATCGTTTGATAATTTGATATGTATATATATATAGATATATTTCTACACGAAGTATGCAACCAATCAATCGAAATACTGATAACAATTATCACAAGAGTGTATTACAAAATCGAATGATTCAGATTACTCTGATTCTAAATGGTGTAAAAGGTACAATCAATAATAATGGGATTAAAATAAGTATTGAAGCGATGTTGCAAAAACGAGTTTTAGTCCTTCAGTACAAATCACCTGACACACACATAATTTCGGACGTAACATGCAGACATTATTGATACGGGTGCAGGATTTGCCGATAATCTGTAAAAACTAATCATTTGTTCTAGTTGATTCCCTAATATACATTAATCTGCTCATATGGTATCAACCGAGCCATGTTTATTTAAGGGTGTTTAAGACTATAAAGTTAAAGATGACATAGTTAAGGAATCAGCTTCCAAATTAGCCTAACAAATAATTAAAGTGTCAATGTATGAACGTCTGATTTAGTTCTTGTAATGAAGACCTAATGATTTTAAGCACATATAAAAGGGGTACACATCCAGATATTAGGGTTTGTAATGCTATGTGAGCAAGTGCAAAACTTAAAAGGAATCGCAAAACTGCAGGTTCTTACAGAAGAATTATTCCGGTATACAATGAGTTGCGTGTACGGATGTACGTTTTGGGAGGCTATGGTATGTCAGTGTTGTTTAATATATTATAATAATTGGACCATTACCATTTTATACTGCTACATCACTGAAGCATGTCGTTAGAGACAGGAAACGGGCACACCCCAATCAAGCATAGTATAATGGCACAGTGAAGCACTTTTAAGGTAACACGTACATGAAAATATAAGAAAAAACCAAACCTTCAAAATCCAATCCTACACACTGACAGCTTCAGTTTGCGGCCGCAATTTTGTATACCTATGAGGAAGGGAATCATTGGTAATTACCATTGATATGATGCTTTGCAGTAGGCTCATTATATAATCGGGCGGTTCAAACGCTCTTATGATCTGATATACGTAATCTTCATCTGGCAGAAGATCAGTACTATCGCTCTTTATTTGAAAGCGTTCAAGAAATATAGACCACCTTTCAATATAATCAGTTGACCAAAAACGTAATGTCCGTTACCGAAATAAAATTTCTTCGTTCTCGAATGGGGGTTTCCTTCTGAGTGAAGAGTTTTGCAAAAGGACAGAGTGGGAATATATATAAATACAAAAATAAACATAAAAATTTGGCTCCGTTTTCCCATAAATTGCACTTTTTAACTTCAATGGGTGCTGAAACATCTGGCTGCACTCTTTACGGCCTAGCATTCCATCATATTACTAATTTAAAAGATGGCCAAGCCAGTCGTCACATCTTATTTATGCCCTAAGCATGAGCAGAAACTACGGCTTTTGTAGGCAATTGTGTGTCTCGGCCTGATGCTACAACAAGGGACCTTCCTCACAGGTACGAGCGCGCTATACTGAAGGCCAAAAAGTAAGGTGGTACCGTTAGGAAGAAGAGATTCAAACCTTTGTCGCATTTTACATTCTATCGGGACATCAGATACTATTATAACGCCCTATTTGCTTTTGTCAGTAAGCGGTCAACAGGCTGCTGCTGTCAGAGAAGTGTACTGTGTACTATGTTTGAATCCTATGATTATCATGACGGCGTTATAATGAAAACACATTATCTATATCCATAAACCAACATACGGAAATGATTTCCATTGTTCAAACAAAGTTGTTTCTATATTATTTTCTAAATAAAAACTAAACATTAACAATGGTAAAGTATGTATAAGTATGAATTCCCATAGTTGAGACCTATATCCACATAATAAATGATATCTATTAGTATCACGATCATCAATTTGGTTGTAATATTTACTTAAAGTGCCTTGGGTCTGATGAAAAATTGAACAAAATATTGACACCACATGATAGTATATCCATTCCTGCAATTTTTTAATCGTAATAATGTGGTTTATATTATAATAATAATTATTGGATTTCATACACTTGCAATTATTCGGTATAACTTGATTTCTAATCAATGCTCGAAAATCGTTTCTGTCAACACCTTAACAAACATCTCGTTCTGTGCGACAGTGAACCAGTTCTTCCAGTCACCAATTTCACATTAAGCAGGAGCAATAATGTCATTAATACATTGTACAAATACAGTGACATATCCCATCTCATAATGAAACATGCGCCTAGATACGTAGGAAGCACAAAAAACCAAACTATTTTTTTATGAATTAAATTCATAAAAAAATATGCTTTATCACGGTAATCAACTTTTTAAACAATCATCTATTTTCATTTGGAAGTTATGAGAGGATGAATGCCAACATGACAACTCCAAATTATTTGTTAACATCAAACGTCTGCTCTATGAAGATGACTCATCGTATATTTTATAACTCTTCTTACTAGAGACTTAAGGCATTTTAATGTCAGTCTTCAAGTACATTTATTTATCAATCTTCTAAATATTAATAATAAACATATTGGCAGTTAATATCAAGGTTGTATGACATGGATACTATTGACACTAACTGAAGCTTCCTTGCTAACATATTTATATAGGATTTACCTGTTTGTTTCAGTTTTACGGCTCATTGACAACTAAGGTCTTTAGGGCCTAACTACAAGACATGCATCAGTTTTAAAGATCCAGATAGAAGTAAAATAATGACTGCAGCTTAAAGACCAGGATACGACATAGGCTAGTAAGAACTAAAACACAGAATGTAAATTTTTATTTTGTAAAATAATTGTACGAGATAAAAAATGTTGGCTAAAGCACACGAGAAAACCCATGTTGATAAAACGATAAAAGTCTGAGTTGACCCAATGGTAAGATGGAAAAATGTTCATATTGAGTTTAAAATGCTGATTTCTTTGAGGTAAATGGAAATAAGATTATGTCTTTCGACATGGAACAAAGTGTACATGATTGAGTCTCTCCGACTAGACAGTTTAACATGTTTATTACAGACGTATCTCCCATACTGGAAAATATTGAATGTGCAGTCATTTCTGTAAGCGAATATCGCGTCAATTTATCCGAAATCATATGGCATTAAGCTCGCAAACATATCACGTCAGAATCAATACCTCCCCGCAAGGACAGATAATGCGCACCGGCGGCATACTTAGCGAAAAGTATACTAAGTACAACCTATATAAGTGTGCAGGTCCTATGTAAATATATATGAGTTAGACTTAGATTAAGTTAGTGGTCAATGAAGCCGAAACAATAATGTACCAGTGCGGTACTCAGGTATATGATTTCCTTTCAGTTAGCTATGAGTACAAGTCATGCTGTATCGTACCAGTATTGTCATCATTTAATTGAGGATGTATCACGGTCAATTTATCGATTACAATGAACCTCAACATTGGTATATATATCACATACTGTAGAAATAGGTCAAATGTCTTATAAATTACAGGGCATTATATCTATGCCGATATTTAAAGCTACATGTTCCATAGCTTTGTTTGTTTGTTCTGTATATATTTTGTTATTTTGTAATATATAGTAAATCATCAAGTTTGGTTATTTAAGCTGTGACAAACAAATATGTATGATAACTAAACATTGGTTATAACACTGAATTTATGTACTGTATAAATCATGTTTTTCATTCCTGAAGTATGTTTAAATGAAAACATACATGCAGACATCACCTTACAATTACAAATAACACTGTCAAAAAGTAAAATAAAACTAAACCACAACTTCATTATTTGACCGTATATTCGGTTAGATTTGGTTTATTTTTATATTTTATTGCATAAAACATTTTACATGTAAACAACGTGAACATAGTCATCATTCACTAACTTTCTCAATTTTAGTTTTTAGCATTTTGTTATATATGATCGTCTTAACTTCAGCATATCATCGCACTATTCTTTCCTTTTGTTGTACAGATATCTCTCATTCTCTCTCATTTTTATTACAATTTCTCAAATACTATCGTTCTCTTACTTACTCCTCGTTCATTCAATATTATATCTAATATTTCCGTAACGCTTGTTATGTTGTATATTGTTTTACACCCCTCTCATTGACTCATTCTACATTCTCTCATTCTATTACAATCACACTTCATTTTCTAATATCGTAGTCAATTTTTCCAATGGCCCATCCAATCCAAATATGTTTGCTGTTCTGTTTAAATTATTTTTAGTGTGCCTGAATATAAAATTTTCGTCATTAGCTTAATTTAATGTTCTGTGCTTACTATTCTTTGTATAAGTTACCATTGAAAACCCTTACATTTTAATCTGCTATTGAATATTTGATTGGTTGCCAAATTAGTTCCCAATTCATATCCTCGTTATTAATGTAGTGTTCCCGTTTGTTCATTTATTTAGTTTTTGAGCTATTGCTATACAAAATGTGTTTAAAAACTTTTGAGGTCCTAGGTGTATTTATAATTTTCTCATTACATATTAGACATAGATCGTCGGTGATCTTGGTTATTTCTTGGGCATCTTCTTGTTGGTTTTCTAAGATTTGTAACCAGTTACTAGGTATTGCCTTCTTTTTTTAAGCAAATTCTGATATCCAGCTATGTCTGTTGATTATTTTATTGTGTAATGCTTCTGACGTTATAAATCTTTCTGTATTATTCCATACATGTTTGATTTTAGATATCCCGCTCTTACACCACTGTTTAAAGAAAAGTGGTTTGTGCTTAATTAATATTTTGCTATAGCCAAAAAGATTAATATTCAATATGCCTTACCGGGTTTGATTAGAACATGTCAGGATAATAAACTGTCATTGAATTAAGGCCTACTGGAATATGGTTGGTATTTTCCGGAGGTCTAACCATTTTGTGGTGCTACATTTGCAAAGAAAGTACTCAATGTTGAACGCTTTATCGTAAGTTTGGAGCCAGTATTTTCCTAAGATATTCTATGCCTCTGTTTCACTGTGGATAAGCTTATAGATTTGGTTTATCATTTTTACGTGTTATTAACAACCCAGGTCATTTGAGGACGCCCCTTATACATCTGTATGTGGTGTTTTATGCGTGTGAGGGGCATGTTTTGGAACACTGCGGTATATCCGGGTTGTGTCTTATATAGTGGAACTCGTTTTATAATGTTATAACACTTAATACATGTACATTTTTAAAGCGCATTTGCTAAAATTGCGTTTGGAAAAAATGTTCTAAACTCCCAAAGGCAGTATTCATTCAATGATGTTGGTTTCCTTTGCTAATCCAACAGATTGTTTTAAAATGTCGGCACCAATGCATTCGGAATCAATATTAAAGAAACAAAATTAAGAATGGCAGAAATCGTTTTCAGCTCGTATTTGTACTTTTTCAACTCATAGCTATACCTTATAAACTCTTCTTAATTCTTGAGTGTACAAATTCTGTCACATATAACTTTGAAAATGATAACTTTGATAATGCGTAAATAAGACATCTATCAATTACATGTTTATGTCAAGTTTGTTTGTATGGTAGAACCAATGGTGCGCATAAGATAAGCGCACCATGACAGACATGATTGAACACCAAAAGTATATTACACACCAATGCATGTCGAAAATATGACAACCTATGTTTATATTTGAAACTAGTTATTCCCGATTAAAGGGAAAATTGGTAAAGTGTTTGAAAATTCTAACAAATACGTTTGTATATTCAATTGAAAAAACAGCCAATGTTTTAACGGGAAAAAGTGGTTTCACGTATGTTGCCACGGACAACGACTTAACAATAACAGATGCTACCATAGTCATATTGATAAAGCTGATATACAAACATAAAAAACTACTTCAATCCATTGACAATAATATTAAACGAAATATATTTCCAACAATGTTTATATTGCAAATTTTCATACATTGGACTTAGTCGCAACATATAGGCAGTAAATACAACATTACAGGATCTACGAAGCTGTGTTCAGAAGATCGCAAAATATCTCGACACCAAGCAGGATCCAGAATTTCTCGACGAGGTGGCAGACAAATGGCAGTTTAGTGAAATGTCAAAAGCTAAAAACGAAAATGAAAGCGAGACTAAGATGGGGAATGACGGCAGAAATCTTTTCTACAGAAAAGGTAAAAAAATGTGACTATCTTCTTTAGACTTGCAACTTGTATGTGAAAAGGACATGCATTCCAATTTGACGAAAGCTTTATTATGTTGGTCTTTAGATTTTATAAGGCGTTTTTTTTATTCGATTTTCAAATACTTGTGCGCAACGAATTTTACGTGAATAATTATCAACAACACAAAACTATAACTGGCTTATGCTACATGTGTCGGTTTGGTCGACTAACTTATAGTACTTTTTTATAGCCAGTATCACGTAAGGACGGCCTCTTATGTAGAATATGTTTTGTAACGTGTGTCAAGTGCGTGGTGCGTGTTTTTGGAGACTGCGGTATGTTCGCTTGTGTCATCTTGTATAATAGAACTCTTGCCCTTTTAAAACTGCTTCTACATTTGAATATCTTTTTGAAGGAAAAATATAGGGCCAGTCAACAAATTGTGAACTTGACGTCTTCTGAGCGGTACGGTAAATATTAAGAACGGTGGTTATGTTTGTTTTGGACAAAAGTAATATATAAATGTATACGCATAAAATTTTTGGAAATCTACAAACGGTATGGAAATGTGTGCCCGAGTGATTTTCTGAGACAGTACACCACTAGGACACATTGGCACCCTTTCGCACCCGGCGGAAAGGTATAGTAGGCCGGGTACGTATATTCGCTCTAACCTTTGCCATGAACCTAGAAAAAGGCAACACTGCAATTACATTATTTCGGTGACTGTGACGTCACGTTTTAGCGGGAATGAATCGCATTTCATTCATTGGAAGGTTAAACTTCTGGGTCAAGTTAGAAAAAGTTTCGTCAAATGTTCATGATTTCACGTAATCGTATTGACGGATAAAGAACAGGTTAATTTGGAAGTAGTAATCGGTCAGTATGTGGGACAGTTGCAGGATAAATAGTGAATAAATGGATAGTATCTTACAATACAAGGTTTATTTTGGTGTGAGACTTAGGAAAGCCGAGATGAAAATGATGTATCATGCAGTAGTTATCGCTCAGTATGTGCGATAATGCAGAAAAATAATTATCTGCAGTTAGTAAAAATAAGCTGCGTATATATTGACATAGAATAGTGATTTGAAACATATTTAATAGATCTGTTATCATTTTTTAATAATGTGTTTGTTTGTTTATTTGATTAATTTACGCCCTACAAACAGCCAGGGCCAAGTAAGGATGTCCTCTCATGTATGTATATGTAGTGCGAGGTGCGCTTTTTTGGAGAATGCGGTATATTCATGTTACGTCGTCTTGTACAGTGGAACTGTTGCCTTTTTAAGTGCTATATCACTGAAGTGTGCCGCCGAAGACACCAAGCAACATACACAACCTGGTCACATTATACTGACAACGGGCGAACCAGTCGTCCCACTCCCTGTATGCTACATGGTATGCAGTAGCTTATGGGTCACTATATGCAGCATATTTAGGTATAATGATTTAGATATACGAGGTTATATAAAACTATTCGTGAACATGGGGAAGCATTTAGGCTTAAAATGGTTAAGACAAATATTCATGTTAATGAACTGTTGATTTCACATAATGTTTTATTACTTGCGTAACTTTCATTTAAACACTTAATTTGATTTTAGACAAGGTTTGTAATTTTCGTTTCTAATACTTAACAGTTTCATATTTGATTGACGTATTTCGTCAACTTCTTCCATCATTAATTTGACCTCCCATACATTTTCAAGTAAGAACAAACGACTTTTGATAATTTTTGGTAAATATATTTTCTTTAACAATATTAACAATACTCAGACCACCTGCAAAACTACTGGAAAATTAATGTTTAAAGCATGTTCCCATCAATGCGTCTGTCAATGGATATTTATAAAACATTTAATGTATTAAAGTAATTTAAAGATTATTGTTTTTTCTTAAAAAAAAAACAAATGGGATTTATCCTACTCTTCATTGACCATGACATCACTGGTTATAACCGTCAGATAGTTCTCGGTTAACCCATAATGTATGATACATTGCGCGCTCTCATCTTTTGAATCGAAAATACAGACCAAACAATGACATGCATATGATGAATTCATACTGTGATACCGTAATGTTTGTTTGTTTGATTAATTAACGTCCTATTAACAGCTATGGTCATGTAAGGCCGGCCTCCCATGTATGCGGTGTGTTGCGTGTATGTTGTGCGAGGTGCGTGTTTTGGGAGACTGCGGTATATTCATGTTGTGTCTTCTTGTATAGTGGAACTTTTGCCCTTTTTATAGTGCTATATCACTGAAGCATGCCGCCGAAGACACCAAGCAACACACCCCACCCGGTCACATTATACTGACAACCATGTCACAATTTTTGAGAGCAGTCGACTGACCAATATGGTCAAAGTTTATATTTGACTCGTATGACTTTTCATGCTGGATAACATTAGTTGAATTGACTGTATGCTGGATAACAACAGTTGAATTGACTGTATGATGGATAACAATAGTTGAATTGACTGTATGATGGATAACAATAGTTGCATTGACTGTATGCTGATAACAATAGTTGAATTGACTGTATGCTGGATAACAACAGTTGAATTGACTGTATGATGGATAACAATAGTTGAATTGACTGTATGATGGATAACAATAGTTGAATTGACTGTATGATGGATAACAATAGTTGAATTGACTGTATGATGGATAACAACAGTTGAATTGACTGTATGATGGATAACAATAGTTGAATTGACTGTATGATGGATAACAATAGTTGAATTGACTGTATGATGGATAACAATAGTTGAATTGACTGTATGATGGATAACAATAGTTGAATTGACTGTATGATGGATAACAATAGTTGAATTGACTGTATGATGGATAACAATAGTTGAATTGACTGTATGCTGATAACAATAGTTGAATTGACTGTATGATGGATAACGTTGACTCATTATGTTAAAAATGAAAAAATTCTAATTCATTCAAAGAAGTGTTTTCCATTAAATCACGCCATTATGACATGGTATCAGTCAATCCCAAACGAATTTACAAACAACAATTATGTCCCTTATTGACTAATAAAGTACATATTTAAGGCAATGAAAATGGTCGTTGTAGTTATATATAAATTGTGTTTATGTTTTCAATACACATATTCTATCATCATCCTGTCATATTCAAAATACTCTCTTTAAAGATTTAAAGTTTCTCCATCGCCGACACTAACAATAAGGATAATAATCGATGATATATTTTTTCCTTTCCCACATCTTGTACAGTTTGATACTTATCTCTAGCTTAAAACATAGCAAGACTTTGTGTTAATAAAGTACTCTTGTATTTCTAATATAAGCTAATTTTTCCCTTTGTCTATGATCTCTGGTAACTCTACTAATGTGCATTCAGTCATGAAAAATTCAATATAGACAATGGCAACATAAAATTACCTTTGCCTGTGTTATATGTGATGAATAGCATTCATTAAAGTGAATAGTCGGGCAAAGAAAACCAGTCTTAATGCGTTCATTGGCCTTCCAAAAGTTCTCACATATTAATACGACGGTCCAGTTCTGCTTATAGTTTCCCAATTTTGACCATTAAAGTAAAGAAAAGTTGAAAGCATTGAAAGCGAGGCTGCGTGGAAATGTAACTACGGACATAGTGAGCCGGGGGGATGTTTTAGAACTCCCAAACTTTAAATCAATTTCTTCGTACGCAGACAGATTTTGACGAGAGATTTTATTTTTCCATTTCATAAGAAATTATACTGGATACATTCACACCATTTTTACCGACTTTAGCCATCCTTGCCCGACTGTTCACTTTAACGGAATGCATGAAGCATGGTTTTGGGTTGGACAACTATCTGTAAAAGCATTTTCATCAAGTCCACCAACATTAATGGAGGGATATAACCTTCTAAATTTAAGCGATAAAATAAGGCTGTCATAGTAAAGTTTATTATTACTAAAATGACATTTCTTTCCAATGTCTGATGTAGTGAAGAAATGACATATGAAACTAGACTTTCAATTTAGGCGTTTGTTTGAAAGCGTCATGTGATTTCCAGGCTAGTTCAAAACAGTTGGTGCCAGTTCAGAAGATTTAAAATTTTGACCTCACTAGGGACAATCTTGGATGTATTAATACCATGTGCAATTTCATTCAACTAGCCAATGGAATTTAGGTGAAATTCTGAAATATTATTGAAACAATATCAAAATAATTGCAAAACTACAGTGTAGATGATTTGGAAATTTAAAATCAAAAGTATGTACAAAAAAATCAAAGATTCATAAAGCGGAATTTGAAGTTAATGTAATGCTGTACAGAAGAGTTAAGCGGAAATTGGAGTTAATGCTGTACAGAAGAGTTAAATGGTGAATTCGTAATAAAGGAGGAACACTGGGTCTGGGATATATACAGAAATTTTGTGGATGTGTTTAATTACGCATCAATAAAGGATTACATTAATTATATTCTTTTCATATTCATTGTGTGGAATATTTTCGTAATTTTGATTACAAAATAATTGAATATTCCGGCAGGTTGTGTGTTAACATAATTATGGGATTATGCCCGGAGACATATACTCACCCGTATTGTGTAACTCTCCCATATTCTACTTTTTACTGTCTTATAAGTGACTGTCTTATATTAGAGTCACATATAAGACAGTTAGGTAATCTATAGAACATTAAAAGGTAATCATCCGATAATCCGGGAGTTGAAGTACAAAAACAACAATAGATGACATCGCAGCTATGTTTTAAATGTGTATATATATGTGTGTTTGTGATAGCCTAATTGTAGCACATAACACATATAACATAATTATATTTAAATTAGCTTTTATTGTCTGCACATATGTGTGTCATATTCTATAAGTAGCCTAGCATCATATAGTTTTCGTTATGCAATTTATTATTTGAAATACACTGTTCATCTATACCTTCTTTAAATAGATCAAATAGCCATTCTTCGTCAGCATAGCAAAACTAAAATAGATTGAAATCGAGTATTTGATATGTGTTATATGTCTTATTTGTTCAGGAACACAATGGGCCTATGAAATTGTACGTATGTTACAAACCGGAAAAGCTGAATACAGCGTACACGCGGATCCGTCTATGGAATTTGGCGACATTGGCACTTTTGATAAATGCAATAGCCCAAGGATATTCAAATCCCACTTTTATCCACAACACCTCCCCACGTTTTTACTGGAAGGGAAGTGTAAGGTGATCTACGTCTATAGAAACCCCAAAGATACGGCCGTGTCTATGCGCTCCTTTCTAAAGCAGCTTCGCGTTCCGGGATTGAAAGTGTACAGGGGGAAATTGGAAAATTAACTTCATTGAATTATATGTCTGCGAAAAGAGTAAGTACATAAAATTAATAGTGTCCCTACAATGTTGAGAAAAATGTTTGAAAATGAAATCCTAAGGCCACTTACATGTTCCACTCCGATTGAACTAGCCGACATGAATGTTACAATTGTTTTCGACGCTGGAGTAACATGGAGAAAAGAAAAAAATGTCAGATATTGTACAACAAGCCAAATTACACGTTGTTTGATGGATGTAATCAATATTGTTTTGTGTACTTATTAATACTTTAAGATACTTGTTTTAACAGGAGTTCATGATAAAGCTGACAACACAAGTTAAAACGCATTCAATTCTTCAGATTTGTTTGTCTGATTAT
Organism: Argopecten irradians; assembly: GCF_041381155.1. Lineage (NCBI taxonomy): Eukaryota > Metazoa > Mollusca > Bivalvia > Pectinida > Pectinidae > Argopecten > Argopecten irradians. The sequence goes on from NC_091149.1 coordinate 26,252,059, forward strand.
TTTAACGTCCTTTTAACAGCCAAGGTCATGTATGGACGGCATCCTATGTATGTAGTGTGTGTCGTCAATGTGTTTCCTAATGACGACGGGACGAAGCCGGAGATTTACGAAAATGTTAAAATTTCAACATTGCATGAGACTAGAAAACAATAATATACTTTTTGAATGATTTTTGTGAGGTTTGAAAATTACATCCCGCTTTATTTAAGCGTTGTGTACGCTAATTTGTTATTTTAATGTCGACGTTGATCTTTCGACTTTTAAGAAAAATAAGAAAAATATTCTACAGTACTTAATGCGTCTAACATTCCCTCAAACGTGTTTTAGATTCGTTTGCGTTTCTTTCGTTTAGTTTCGTTTCGTCGAACGTTTTTCGTTTGCGTTTCGCGTTTTCGTTCGTTTGCGTTTTTATTCGATTTTGTTTGCGTTCGTTTGCGTTTTGATTCGTTTTGGCTTTCGTTCGTTTGCGTTTGCGTGCGTTCCAATTCGTTTACCGGATGTTATTCATTGATATCAGATTAGGAATGGTTGACTGCGTATGTGTTGACTAAACTAAAAGTGGAGTCAAACGACGGTGAAGGCCGTTAAATTTACGTGTTCTGGACAATGTAGTAAACATACACAAATAATTTTTAAAAAAATCCTTTTGTAGCTAGACATTAATTACATTTGATACATGTAACCTACACACATTGTTTGATAGTAAGGATCATTTGTATACCTTTCTACAAGGTCTTACATAGTACTAGCTATACACGTGTATGTGCTGCAGGGGGACAGGTACAATATACTATTGTAACACCCGCGGGGCTCTAAAAAGTGGACTGAAGGATTACTGACAGGTGTGAACTCACGCCACAGGACGCCGTACTGCTGGTCATAATATATATATACATTGTAACTCACTGGTGCATTCATTATAAAAAGATACACACTATTCTAATAATAAAATAACACAATTAATAATATCTCAACCATAGAACGAATACTTTTTTTTACATATTTTATGTGAAATTAAGAACGTACCGAAGTCAATAGATATCAAATCATAATTGACTTATATATATATACATAATCGTCCAACACGAACTGACAGTAGATACATGTACATTCAACTGTATCTCTGTATTTACACGTATTCGCCATTGATATAATTGATCATGTATTTTATTGGTATGTTGATGTAACAAAACACACGAGGAATAAAACATCATAGAGCTGGTTTTCTGTAATAACTAGAATAACACAACATTGTTGTTTTTGTGATATGCTTTGGTACATGTACATGCACGGGGTCACGTACGCGTATTATACATCGTAGCCTAAATATACATGTGAGGGGCCGAGCGCGTCTGAGGCTATCAGTGAGCCATTGTTCAAGGGTGACTGCACTTGACCAGGTGTGATACAAGTTGACACAAAATCAAAATATGCCGCTGTCAAATAACAAATGGTATAAATGAAAGCAGGTAAATCGAGAGGGGGAGTGGGGATGGAGAGGGGTAGAGTGTTGTACATGTGTTGTCCATGAATTATAAAGCAAATTTATATAAGACCTCCAAATGGGTCGGGTAAATGCTACAGTGTCCACATTGATATCTATATAACGGGTACGGGGACCTCCTCTGGAGTCATATATATACATGTCATATATAACTACCTAACCGCTAGACCTAGGGTTTATACTTGCAGTAGTCAAACGTACATGTTCACAATACCTACACTGAAATAAGAAGTTCTTCTGAAGTGTTTTCTTTTCTAAAACTGATAATTTCTATAAAACAGTACTAGTATGTGTGACAAATTCAGAGCAGACTTATAAATACACATGCATGTTTTATAATTATTTTTAAAATCTCGCTTTATAAGTTGAAAAATGTATTAATGCTTGGATATATATACGTAATTACATACTCATTGGTAATATATTTATAACAATAGCATATTTTCTAAGACAAGATATATTTTTCATAATGATAAATCGTACTTAATCAAAATTGCGAACGTAAAATAGACATCGCTTTCAGAATCCAGATCACTAAGCTACCGGAGTCCCGATCGACATTTATGATTGCATTCTGGTCTTCCGGTCACGCTTCCACTTTGTTTACGTTTTTCGTTTGCGTTTTTCGTTTTGCGTTTAGCGCTTGACGAAACGCGTTTTTCGTTTTACGCTATTCGTTTTTCGTTTGCGTTTTCGTTCGTTTTCGTTTAACATTTCGTTTGCGTTTCGCGCTCGTTTCGAGGGAATGTTAGACGCATTAAGTACTGTAATAGAATGCAAATACTTGAAAACTAGTTTTGTTTCTAGATGTTTGGTATAGTTAAACCAATACTACATGTATCTGCATAAGATGGTTGCAGTGCCGAGTGTAAAACTCGTAATATCACTGTCATTCTCGCCTTGGGTAACAGTGAAATCCTCGTCACTACGCACTGTCGTTTCTAATGCAGGTAGTATTTATACAATACATAAATAGACATTCTATCGCATTACGGCATTAGACATCTTCTTATTTTTTTTTTTATGGATGAGCAGGTCAACACCTTTTTGGTTTCAATTCAAATATATTTCAGTTCCATACAATAGCTGGTTCCAGCATGTGAAGTCCTGGTTAGACTTCACGAAGACAAATCCGGATATACATGTACCTATTCTGATAATATCATACGGGGAGATGAAAAGGGTATGTATACATAATCAACGCCATATACTTGGTACTTAAATAAAAAAATTGTATATGAAGTTGACCCCTGTAAGTTTGTTTGGAATTACACAATATTCAGATTCTGAAATCTCGAAGACAGTTTTATTCATTGTTTGTTTGATTTATTAACGTCCTATTAACAGCTATGGTCATGTAAGGACGGCCTCCCATGCATGCGTGTATTGCGTGCATGTTGTGCAAGGTGCGTGTTTTGGGAGACTGCGGTACGTTCGTGTTGTGTCTTCTTGTATAGTGGAACTTTTGCCCTTTTTATAGTGCTATATCACTGAAGCATGCCGCCGAAGACACCAAGCAACACACCCCACCCGGTCACATTATACTGACAACGGGCGAACCAGTCGTCCCACTCCTTGTATGCTGAACGCTAAGCAGGAGCAGAAACTACCACTTTTATAGACTTTGGTGTGTCTCGGCCAGGGGACAGAACCCAGAGCCTTCCTCACAGTGGCGAACGCTCAACTCAAGGCCAAAAGTGAGGTGGTGCCAAGGGAGGCATTAGGAAAGATAAAGTCGGTTAGAAAGAAGAGAAAATATAAGATCCCAAATTTAGTCGCCTTTTACGATCATGCAATAGGGGCAGCAGGTACAATTCTAACGCCCTACCTGCAGGGCATGTCTAAATACCACACCCCAAACTAGACATTATGTATTACAATGTAATTGTCTCCCCTTAATGTTACCAATTACTTATGTTTATACCTTTATGGCTCTCGGCACTCCAATATGGCAGAGATGACTGACCCCCCAATTTCTTGATTTGACCGCTAATTCCTGGTTCACCTAAACTGGAACATGCATACAGTTCTGTGAACTAAATTCTGACAACTGAGGAGACCATGCACCGCGCACCCATGTGATCGTACCCATCTGATGTTAAACGCACATGTCACACGTTTACGGCCGTGCTAATTACCTGGATCTACGTTATATGTACCATTAACTTACTGGCAAATTCTAAATAAACTGCATGCATAGTCACAGTGACACATATTATTCTAAAACTTGGCGACTCACCTTTGTATCCATGGACTCACTCGGCTCCAGTGACTGACTCTTATACTTCCGGTTGCGTTCGCTATAGAGAGCAACCAACTAAATGATTTTACATAGACCACAGTGTTAAACTTTGTTAAAGTTTTGTACTGTATTATTAAAACAAAGAAATATTAGTTAGGTATTGTGTTCTATAATTAAAGTCTAGGTTCTCATATAACACTAGATAGAAAAAAAGTTTGGGTCCTTCTGCTCAAAGTCCAACCAGGGTAGCTTTATTGAAATCAGGCGCATGTTGCACTAAAATATCCTGAAATTCTAATGTTTTTACCTATTCATTATCAAAATTGATATTTTGAACCTAAATCTCAATATGAATTTCCAAATTGATATTATGGTTATCTAGGAATAATAACCTGTCAGAAAACATTTTTACTTTTGAAATTCATAATTAGCCAGCCAATCAGTGGCCGGGTTAAAATTCTATCCTGGGCTCAATCTTGTGTAAACACAGGGGCCATTTCGAAGGTCTTTTTTATTTAGTTGGTTGATCCCGATAACAGGATGAGAATACCGTCCCGTCTCAAGTTCCCAAAACGAAATTTGGCTAAGGTTTGTCGATGTTTATAGTTCATTATTAACGTCACATATGGTTCCGGAGCAAGATTATTTTTATACGTTCGGTAGGTCCTAAGTTTATTATCACGCACATGTACAATGATACTGCCCCCATTCTCATAAAGCCGTGCAAACACAGAAGGCAACGATTCTGCCCTCTTTTTTATGGCCATCTATCGATGGTCACCTTGAGGTACCTGTTAGCTTGATACTGTGGCTTACCTGTATGTTTGACAAGTTATAATTATTGGACCATGACGCAATATACGGTCAGATAACTTGCGGGTTGGGAAATAAACATATTGTGTTAACCGGTAATTAAGAATAAAAACAAAATGAATTGAGTACTTGTAGGTAGACTAGCCAACAATAAGTGTCGTTTGAAGACGATTTAATTCAAATTTCTGCATGATCTTTTAAAGACGTTCAGTTTTTATTAAGGTATGTAATTGAGCTATTTTTACGTACAATACTTTTAGAACTTAAAATAGCAAAGAAAGGTATTATAAAAGTGTATGTATTTTAATGCCGGACGATCTACAAGGCTATCGCTAGACAACGGATTGATAGGCACCAAATCTTTTTATTTAAAAGCTATGTATTACCAAGTATATGATCGTATTACTGATAGCTTATTATAAAAGAAAAAGTGTCTCAAAAGCACAATAGGACTGGTTTTTGCTGCAATTCAAAGTTGTTTTTGACTTGTGAAAATGCTTGTATTTACTATTTCATGTAAATATATATATATATATATATATATATATATGATAAATTTAAAGAAAAATCCTTACGGACGAAATCTATAAGAAATAAAAACAATAACGACTGACTAGTGAGCGCTTTCGCCCCATTCAAGGGAGCTCTTCAGACTGTTTATTGAAGACGTATTATGACGTCATAATTCATGACGTCATTTGCTAAGAGACAAGATATAAACAATCAATGAGGAAGAATACAAATAATACAATGTCGGATATATATATATATGTTTAACATCGATTAGTGTCCAAATCATTAATATTGTTTCATCACTCGGCGGTGGAGCATATTTGAATCCTGTAAAGGGTGTATATTGAAAGTGACAGAGTAAGGATATGTGTTATGATAACATAGATAAAAGAACATTTATATCAATAAATAATAAATCAATTATAAATGAAAAAATCTTAAGCTTGCTTTTAACGCGAATTTCTGTGACACAATCAGTGCATAAAGGACATAACTTCTACTTCAATTATATTTGCACATAATTATTTCCGATGTATATACACCTAACTTATTGGTACTGACTGCCGATAACTATTCACTCGTGCTGAGATGACGCTGATATCGGATGGACGTTTACGGGTTGATAATCAGGATGGTCGTTCAAGTATGTAATGTGTTGCCTGTGTGAAATGCGCGCGTGACTTGGGAGACTGCAATATGTAAGTGATGCCAAAGTTACAAAAGTTACTTACTTTACACCATTACCACCATTGAAAAGTTAAAGCTTCTAATTTTACTTCAAGTTAAAAATATGAAAAATAATTAATTGCATCCCGAAAAAATTCCGTGGCACTATATCCTTTATAGAATGAAGTAATGATTGAGCATGCACCAAAGGCAAAATAAATTATTTTATGTTATTTTTTCTGTTAATTAGGCATATATATATACACGATTTAACACCAATTATTGTTCAAATGATGAATATCATTTATGCTCTGTTGGCGATGGAGCATCTTTAAATAATACTGATTAAAATTGAAATCGTCAGAAATCTCTTAAGTTTCATTTCGATTAATTTAGCCAACAGTGCATTTTGTTTCAGTTATATCTGTAATTTGTAAGCATACACCTGTATATCGATGCTGAAACAGATTGGAGAAAAACAAAATGTCAGAGAAAACATTATAATAATTAATTGCACTGCATTTCAATTGTAACTGAAGCAAATGTCATCTCGGCTTTCCTTAATCTCGTACCAAAATAAATTTTGCATTGTAAGATACCAACCATGTATTTCTGTATTTTAATGCTACACATATATTTGTATTTTGTCGCTTTAAATGTATTTTTTTATGTTTGATTGAGCAAGTCAAAACCTTTTGTCCTTTCCACATTTTTACTTCCTATTTCAGTTCCATACAATAGCTGGTTCCAACAAGTGAAATCCTTGTTAGACTTCAAGAAGACAAATCCGGACATCTCAGTTCTCATAATATCATACGAGGATATGAAAAAGGTAGGTATACATAATCACATATCAACGCCATATACATGTACTTGTTACTTGAATTAATTTTGTATGTAAAGTTGATTCCTTAAATTTTGTTTGGAATCGAAAATGTTTTGAAATACTGCAGTCTTTATGTTTGGAAATTATTTCAAATTCCCGAAGGATGTTTCATTTAATGCTTTTGTTTTGCTTTGTTAATTAAGACTTTTCAATGTCGGCACCAACGCATTTGAACTCGTTATCATATATACAAACGAAAAACTGTTACCATGTGTGGAAACATTTTCTGTTTTTATGGAAAAACGAATATTGAAGCAACGAAATCAAAAATGTTTATCATGTATCGTAAACACTCAAGGTTGCTGGGCGTAAATTTTGACGTGCTATTTCATATATCGTGCAATATCATCTAAATGGATAGAAAAAACGTGTATTATGCTATTAAGTAAAAAACACTAGTTACATTACACTAAATACAGAATGTATGCACTGTAAAAATCATTTGTCTTATGCATGTTTATTAATCTGTAACTATCACTTAACAATTACTTATAACATACTTAAAAACAGAAACGAAATTGCAGACCATAATTTCGTTTCGTGGTCTGACCGTATATTTATACGCAATTCACTATCTCATACTGGATCTTTTGTGTTGTATTTCTTTGTGTTCATAAGCCCATGAACAGTTTGGTTTGGTTGATTAGATATAATGTCCTACCAGGTAGGGTTACTGTAATGTGTGCAAAGTGTTGGGTGTTTGTATCGACATTCTGGGTCATCTAGGGCCAAAGTTTAAAATTAAAGGGCAACATTGGTTTAACGGTGTAACTTTTAAAGTATATTAACGTAAAATGTATATATATAATTTTCTAAAATCCGTTATTGTCGTTAAATGTCCTTGTTTAAATATGACATAAGTGTATTGAAAAAAATGTAAACTTTATACTTTTTTTGTGTGTAATTCTATATGAATTCATCGTGCGACCTTGATAGAGGGACAGACAATCTATCTTTTCTAATACGTATACCTAGTATATCACCATGGTTATATCGACATTACAGGATCTACGAAGCTGTGTTCAGAAAATCTGAGAACATCTCGATGCCAACCAGGATCCTGCATTCCTCGACGAAGTGACAAGCAAATGTCAGTTTAGTGCAATGTCAAAAGCCAAGAACGAAAATGAAAGCGAGACTATGATGGGAAAGGACGGAAGAAATCCTTTCTACAGAAAAGGTAGGGATTTGTGTCCCTTTCAAATTGGATTTAAAATAAGCATTCATTTCAATTCGATGAATAATTTTATTTTATGTGATGATGTAGATAAGGCCGTTTTGAATTGGAGCACATGTTCATATGTGTCATCTACTACAATGTATGTTAAACTACAATCTATTTAAAATACAGATCCTTATTATCACTACGTTTGACTTAACGGAGTGATTATAAGGATCTGTATTTTAATCAGATTGGTTAAACTAAAACGTCGTAATTTTCTTTAGATATAAAAACCTAAACTATTTGTTTTTGTTTTGTTGTTTTAGGTGAGATGGGTGACTGGAAGAACTGGTTTACTGTCGCACAGAACGAAATGTTTGATAAGGTGATGGAGGAAAAAATGGCGGACATTGATCTTAAAATAGAATACACATTGTGATAAAAACACATCATGCGTTATTGATGATTAAAGAATTTAAACGAATTGTGATAAATGAACGTGTTTATAACATTTTAAGTAATTATCTAATTTTGAATATTGTATCTAAAATGCGTTAGCTACATATTATAATATTCGTGGTAGGTTTACATTGATAAAAACAAACGAAATTTTTATTTCAAATTAACAAAACAAATTAAAATTATTACATTATAAAATAAGATCGAATTTATAAGTTATAATTGTATTAAATGTTATAGTGACTTTACATAGCACAAGCGACCGAATGCAATGACGAATGTCTTTATAAAGTTTTTAAAGCATAATACACTTCGGGTCCGCAGTGTCCGAGTGGTTAAGATGTCCCGATATAAAACCACAAGCTCTTCACTTCTGGGAAGTGGGTTCGAATCCCATGTGGGCATTTGCCAGGTACTGAACGCTGGCCGATGGTTTTTCTCCGGGTACTGCAGCTTTCCTCCACCAACAAACATGGCCCTTCTTTACATGACCATGGCTGTTAGTAGGACGTTAAACTAAATAAAACCAAACCAATTATACACATAGTCTATTGAAGGGTATTTGGATATAAATCTGACTTTATCTGTTTACCCTCAGACTGGTTAAAAGTCTCTGAAATATTAAGTTTTGGTTTGATATTTTTTTTATCTCTGTGATATGTCTGTTTGTACTTTTCAAATTTCAAACTATGGGGAGATAATCTAGTATTTGGGATAGTCTAGTTCTGCTGAGGAAATCTTGATAACTTAGGGTCTGGTGGCAAGGATAATTTATCCAGTACTTTATGTTCATCGTGAATAAGTGTATATAGGCCCTTTTTATATAATATACTGATTAAGTAAACGTTCAAGTCACAAAACCATGGTAACATATTCTCGTTTTCCATTAAAATTCGAATTACTTTATCCTTGTACATACATACGAAATGTTAAGTTATAGCAATATTGGAGTTACCTCCATTCAATTAACATATATGACAATTTTATTGTTTGTTCATCTAAGATATGTGTGCGGAAATGATTGATACATAAAGTACAAGAGGTACATGTATCTGAAATATCGATCAATTACCAAATGCAAAGTCACCTTTTTATTTTATTAGCTTGTTTCCTTTTTTTGGAGGGTGGGGGCTGTTTTAATGTAAAGTTGTGCGAACGACGAAAACAATTCAAGACGATGAAGTTGACATCATTACAATCATTGCCTTACCAAATGTAATCGTCCGGATTTTTTAAAACAAAAAAGTGTGTATGTGTGTGTGTTTTATTTGTTATTGTTATCAAATTAACAATACCACTTTTATATGATTGGATAGTTATGTCCAATTCTATGTAAAACAACCAATGGATGAAAACAAAATACTTCTGGACATATATTGTGACGAAATAATTTAATTTGTCTATTTGGCGGTTGTTACTACCAGAAGTATGATAATATCACGGATATCAACGTTACTGCTACTATGACTTCGTGTCTTACAATATTTTAGTGACTAACGCAGAGAGTGGAAAATATTAGTTCTATATACTCAGTAAGTCGGAACATCATGGACGGATACTTATTCACTGCAACCACACTGTGTTACCTTACTCAACGAAGACGGTGTTGCTGAGTACATGAACTGTCATCCATTTATTGTGAAACGACCACGGAAAACGGCTTTTTCGAGCTGGACAATAGTATAATGTTTATCCATTATATATGCGAAATCTATCGAGATTTCATTAATTCAAACGTGCTATCAAACGGAAATGAAGTATTAAATTGCAGTCAGTTTACAATTGTGAGAGGCTTAAAGCCAACTGGACAATGGCAAATTTAATGTAGCGCGCTAGCGAAATGAGGCGCTAGCATGCATCATTAAATATGCTGTTGTTCACTTTGCTTTCATTCTCCTATAATTGCTAACCAAATTCAGGTAAATCCTGTGGAGGTATACACGTGAAAATGTGGCGTGAAAAGTGACGGTGTTAAGCATAACCTTTATTAGGATCAAATCCACAATTAATGTTTACTAGGAGACGATTCTATTCGACTCCAGCTCTCCCAAATATATTTAAATTGGTACTTTAGTTTGTGGGTCTTTTGTAGAAGTTCTTGGTACCAACAAAATCGTTGGACTGGATAACATATCCTCGGAATGACATGATGCTGAAATTGAATATTCTGGAAGTGATGTATATAGTCTGTTGAGAGGAGAACGTCCAATATAGCAAACTCGCATCCTTCACAGTTCATTGTAATAAGATCAACTTTCCTACTCTTTACAGATAACTTCTCAAAAAAACTTCGAAACATTTACAATTCTCGCTGCCTTCAAAGTATCACTTTTAGCTTTGACATTTCCAAATATATTGGCTCCATCATTTCTGTTACCGTCAATATAGAATTTCCCATCAGCTACGTCAACGCCAAACTTATAGATAATTACGTTTGGAGATGCTTTAAATTTCTCCTTTAAATGGCTATAAAACTCTGGCACCGGCTCAAGGACAATGTATATGCCAGGATGGTATCGGGTGTTGAACTGACCAGTATCAAGTCCTTTGTGACCACCTGCTTCTATCAAAAAACTTTTGTGGTCAAGATACGAGTGAATCGTCCAGCGTAAAGCTCGTCCAGCAAGCTCTTCTTTACGTCCAATTGCATGATCGTGTTCATGTGTCGACATACACTTCTTGATGCGAGCGTTCTGCTCTATTGTGAAAACACTGGTGAAGTCTATGTAAGTCATGTTGGTGTCACAAGTCCGAACCGGGTACCGTGGGGTGTAGACAAAACTTGAGTTAAACGATTCAGCATAAAATACAGTCTCGCTGATTACCTGAGCAGTTAGAATAGTCTTTGGTGGTGGCGGTATACGCTGAACTCCATTCCGTGTCATGGTGACCTTTCGTGGTATGTTAACAGCCCGTGGTATGCTTATGAATTGACACAACAAACCTATACTGAATGCGATCAGCATCAACATTACTGTTCGAAACTGTTCCATCATCTGAAATGTAAAAGAAAACAGAATTTATATATCATTATAAAAAATTATATACCTAAACTTAGTTGTGTATGGTTTTGTTTGCCCGTGTACCATTGAAGCTGCTGTTGTCATATATTGTCTTCTAATTTAATTATTTTATACCCTGCACATTTAATATTACATAGTCAAACGTAAAAGATATATATACATATTGTATTTATATATTAATGGAAATGTAAGTAATTTCGTATATATACAAAACAGTAGCAATCCGGTGCGGATGTGACAGTTCTGTATCTACGCCCCTCTGAGGTAGTCTCTGGGTTCTGTCCCCTGGCCGAGACACACCAAAGTAAAAAAAAGTAGTAGTTTCTAGTAGTTAGTAGTAGCTCCCGCTTAGTCCTTAGCATATCGGAATGGGGCGACTGTTTCGCCCTTTACCAGTATGTAACTATGTGAGGTGTAATGTTTGAAGTCTTCGGTGGCACGTGCGTGGCACGTGATATAACATGAAAAGAGTTTCACTATACAAGAAGACAAAACACCAATATACCACAGTCTCCCATAGCACGCACCACGCAATTCATACACGCAACACACCGTATGCATGGAAGGGCATCCTGACTTGACCATGGCTTTCAATAGGACGTTAATTTAATCAAACGAACAAACTACAGAGATAACAGTATATGTATAAAGATAAAGAATTTAATATTTTTTAATCTATGGTTCTAATCTATCTGGGATTCCATTACCTATGCTGAATTATGTAAGATAATTGTGTTTTCCCGTGTATCATTGAAGCTGTTGTTGCTATATCTTGTGGTTTCATTTGCACTATATAATGACGTCATTATCATTATGACGTCGTTGGCATTTTGCCATGAAATCCAGTTCGAATACCAACGCTGATCAGCTCCTTTAAAGTCAGACTATACGTAACTATCAACAAAAGCTCAAGTTAGATTCGACCCCGATATTGTATATATTTGTAGATGTAGCTGTAATTAAGTTATATCAAAGAATATGTATAATGATTTCTCAATAACTTTCGTACAGCAGTTGTTGAAAGTGGATACTTATAAACATGCCTTCATTTAAAACTGGTCGACATAGAAGTTATGATTATTGCCGAACGGAAGTCGGAAAGTTCATGACATGTTCTCGGAAGTGTTCGGGCAGGCGTTACAATATCGGCTAACTTCGTCTTGTTTGACTAAATGGGGCCCGCCTAGCGATGTTAAATATTTGTTATTTTTTTTATAAAAAAAATTCGAATCATTATCGTTCATTTTGACTTCGATTTAGCCCTGTCTCTATATAATTTACAACAGAATTTGTTTCTTTCAAAATTCTTCTAAATCTTAAAACATAAGACAGATACGGATATAGTTACTTAAATGCGAATACGCTAAAGTGTTTCCGTGTCATTTTCATTCTTTTTTTAATATATATAATATTTCTTACATCATGTGAGGCTAAATCATTATTGAATGAATTTTCATATTTAGTATTTAAAGAAGTTCCAACGCGGACACGTGGTTCTGATTTTATTTTTTATGAAAAACAGAAACAGAAGAATTGGTATTTTTCATCAGTTACAAATTTACTTACGTTACACCATTACCACAATCGATGAGTTTTCGCATCCTTAACACACTTTACATTTCGTATAACATAACCAAGAGTATCAGATGTTATGTATCACAGGCTCTGGGTTCTGTCCCCTGGCCGAGACACACCAAAGTCTATAAAAGTGGTAGTTTCTGCCCCTGCTTAGCGCTCAGCATACAGGGAGTGGGACGACTGGTTCGCCCGTTGTCAGTATATACTGACCGGGTGGGGTATGTAGCTTGGTGTCTTCGGCGGCATGCTTCAGTGATATAGCATTAAAAAGGGCAGCAGTTCCAATATACAAGAAGACACAACATGAATATTCCGCAGTCTCCCAAAACACGCACCTCGCACAACATACACGCAACACACAGCATACATTGGAGGCCGTCTTTACATGATCATAGCTGTTGATAGGAGGTTAATGAATCAAACAAAAATACAGAGTCAATATTCTATTACTTATACTTTAAATAAACAATTACCTGTTATTGATGCAAATGAAAATACGCTTCAACACGCAGTTCAAAATCTATCGGAATCACGAAATATTGATAATGACCAATACGAATCGCCGTAGGCATATACACACTGTACACGTTTGGATGTGTTAAAATAAAAGATTATCACCTGCCATGAAATTAATCACATTATTTATTTTCAATGTGAAACATGCATAATCTGCCTGTTATCCAGTGTCTCTGTCTGTGTAAGTTATATCTATGAACATTTGCTGAAAATAGGATGTTATAGAATCCAAGATAGCATGATAATTATTGTAGATCTTTCTGGGGCGATTTAACACCATATATACGAAAAGTGACACCACCCTGAGGATGTGGACAATATGACGTCATTATCGGAAAATTGACCGATTCCCTAAAACTTAAAACACCGAGTTGATATACAAAATATTGATTGGTATGTGACCATGTGAAAATTGGCTGCATAACGCATACAGACGATACAAACAATGACATGGAGATATGTCGCTTCTCGTTAACTGGCCATTCTCAAGAAATAATCCGAGTTTGATAAGACTTGGAAATAGAGTTGTCAAAGCAGCTTGACTACAAGGTCTGTGATTTTAAACAAAGCTTACACTAGCGCACAGAGGTGGAAGCTTCGCCCGACAGGTCGTCACTATCGGGACTTTGCCAATCTACTAAGCTAAGTACATAGTTTTAGCCTTACAAAAACGTATCACTTCAACAGGAAAATGCACTGAAACGTGTGATGCGTATACAATAGAATGAACGCTGACCATCAACCCCTAAACACTATAATGTTCCCGATGCAAGAACATGTTTTGTCGTATTTGAATGAACACAAATCGAACATTCGGTTTAGTTAATTCAAATAAAGCATTATTATGCAGAAACCTTGTGTCAACTGCAATAGGCATAACTATGGTCAGAAAGGTTTTACACGTATAATTTACAATCTGGTTTAAATACAGATAATTTTTATCACTACGTTTGAACGGAGTAATTACAAGGATCTGTATTTTTATCAGATTGGATGTTAGAGATAGATTTCTTTCGTAGTTTATGGGAATTAGAGGAAGCATAGACATTTTGATTATATTAACGTCCTTTTAACAGCAAGGGTCATTTAAGGATGACGAAAATACATGTTTTATCGCCCAGCCTATTCTATGGCCAGGGTATGGGTCCAGGGGTCATCCCCCTCATAAAAAAATGTGTCCACACAAGAGGGCTCTCAATAATCACACACACATTCATCACCACCTAAACACATAAACAACTAACAACCCTTTCATTCTCGTTGTTCTATTTTACTGGAGCATGCCACTGATGTCCAAAACACACCACATGCTATTTAAAGGCCATGGATACTGCCTGTCGGCTATCTTGTTGAACGTTCGAATAAAATTTAAAATCCATGATGGCTTCCTGTCGGCCTTCTCTTTGGCGCATTGGTCCTGAAATACTCACTTAGTTCCCTTTTTGACCCCCCTACCCAATCTGTCAAATTTTCATACTTGTTATATATAGTGATTAAAATGTTGTATATCACGGAATGTATATTTGCTATGGTAACCATCTTAGATATGCAAAAATTATGAACTGAACATGTGGAAATACAGTCAATTGTGGCAATTATTTGCTAGAAAGCATCTAGAAAGCATGGTCGCATCCTTGAATAAAATGTATTGTTCTCTTAAAGATGTATCTGAGGTACCAACATACTCTGCATAAATATTAAGTTTGTTCAAGATTGTGGTCTATTTTTGTTATTAGACAAAAACTACAAATAAATATAAATTTTCAAATTCAGTTAATTTATGCATATTTCGGATAGCTACCATGGCAATTTCAATCTGAAAAGTTAGAAAACGTTTATTAAAAGTAAACAGGGAGGTACTAAATATTTCAAATGCAACATTTTTTTATTTATACTTAGTTTAAAAAATCGATGGAATTTGGTGGCCAAAAGAAGCGTGTAAATGTTGCTATAAAACGAATTATTTACGAACGGATTATATCTGCAAAATATATGTATATATTTATAGATTAGATATGATGTGCTTTTCCATTGTTGTTAATATAGTCACGTGGATATATTATTAATCACATTGACTCGGTTTTCCGTTTTGAGAAAAACTAAATATTGCTATAGTAACACCACATTGCAAATTTCGAATTCCTCAGGGCGGTGTCGTAATGAATTCTCTATCATTTTAATCAACCTGATTAGAATACATATTCCTATTCTCTATCATTAAGACATTTTTAATCGCAAATAATTGTTTTAACATTTTAAATAATATGTTAATCTAATTTGAAAATTAAGGGTCTTTGATTCGTGATATGGTGATTTTAATACCAACTACAACAGATTCAAGTTTATTTGCCATACAGATTTGTGAATATTCTCATACCAAAAAACCAAGAGGCCCAGAGGGCCTTATAGTTCACCTGGTTTGTAATGCCAAGTAATGTTCTGAATACAGAATCATTGTTTTTTTCTGAAGGAATTTAATGTTTTAACGCCTCACCCCTCCTGCCCCCGGGGAAAATAGGGTTACAATCCATGTAGAACTCTATGACTTGTAACGATTTAAAAGATTTACCTCTTTTTCCCCTATTGGACCTCGCCCCGCCCCTTCTGCCCCCGTGGTAAGGGCCACAATAGATACAAATTCTGTTCCCTTTCCCAAAGGATGTTTATGGCCAAATTTAGTTACGATCCATGTAGAACTTTATGACAAGTAGCGAATTAAGGAAAATTTTGATGTACGGACGGACGGACGGACGACGGGCGACGCGCCTTCGGGCCAAGTGAGCTAAAGGAAAGTAGTTAATCTGAACATGGTAATTAAAGAAATATAATAGCACATACCTCTACTGTATGATCGTGATCAGACTTGCAGACCCCCTCCCTCTCAAACCTTGGTATGTATGTGAGCTAGCTAGAAGTCCAACAGGTTATTGTATGGTGTTCCGTGTGGTTTAATCTAATTGGCTTCTAATAGCTAAATACAATTAAACAATAGACAATAGTTGTTTTATTTTTCCGTGATGGTTGAGTGGTCGTCGGTTCAAGTACACATTCAATAATGGTAGGATATAGGTATGCAATAACTGATGAGCAAAAAATGTTGACAATTTGTTTTTTCTTCAGTTATCTATTGAAAACCATACGTGTTAATGCATTCAGATGTGAAAATCATTCGAAGATATCAGCAAACATATATGATGCTTTATAGGCATTTGCAAGAATACAAAATCTATTCACTGTAATAGTTTTGGTTTTTAATGTTTTATGTATGTTTAGATGAAATCACATCTGAAGAAGTCACTTTATAATTACTAATATTACATGAAAGCGTAGACCACAGCTTGGCTGCTTGGTTTGACCATGTGTACTCATGGCCAGGGGGCCGCGGTGGCCGGCTGGTTAAGGTGTCTCCACATATATAATGCAAGCCCTCCACCTCTGGGATGCGGGTTCGAATCCCAAGTGGGGAAGATGCCAAGTACTGACCGCTGGTCGTGGTTTTTTCTCCGGGTACTCCGGCTTTCCTCCACCAACAAACCTGGCACGTCCTTACATTACCCTGGCGGTTAATAACACATTAAACTAATAAAATCCAAAACCAGTACTCATTCCACTGCATTGTAGACATACATATCATGATGTTGGGCAGTACTGCCAAAATTCATTTTGAGCACTTAATTATCATACGTTTGTGAAATTTAATTATTTTCATTGTAAGCATTGTAGTTCCCGAAATTTTGGGACATTTTAGATTAAACATCATACTAAAATCTTCGTTAGCATATAAATTACGCGACAAATAATGTTAAGAGCAGACGTGAAACACACGTTAATTATTTTGGTGTGAAATCTGTTTTTCTGATTTGCTGAAAAAACATTGAGTATTAGTTTTTTTTGGTTTAAACATCATATTAAAATCTTCGTTAGCATAAAATTACGCGACAAATAATGTTAAGAGCAGACGTGAAACACCCATTAATTATTTTGGTGTGAAATTTGCTGAAAAAAACCATTGAGTTTTAGTTTTTTTGGTTTAAACATCATATTAAAATCTGCGTGAGTATAAAAGTTAGGCCATAGATAATGTTAAGAGCTGACGTGGAACACCCGGTAAATATTTTTGCGTGAAAGCTGTATTTCTGATTTGTTGAAAAAACGTTGATTATTGTCTTTTATACAAATGTATACTGTAAGACAAATCTTTTCACAATTTATATACAATAAGCTATATATACTTTAGGAGATATATAAATTGATCAAGTTGTTACTGCCTTTCTGACAAAACATGAATCAAGGCTTGACCAACGAGGCCAATACAATGATACTAAACTAAATGACCTGAAGTAATATGTACATTTTAATATATATTCCGTGTTTTGTAGATCGAGCGATGACAAAGTGAAATATATATACAGTGTAAATTGTCTAAACCGAATGTCACCAGAACAAGCATATTTGACCGATATAGCAAGGTTGACCGCATCTCGATGTGGGGTCCTTATTACGATGACCCAGGGCAACCACGATATTGACATATTAGGGAATAACAATCATAAATACTTTCATATCTCATGTTTATCTCATGAAACACATCACATGACAGTGAAATAAGACATCGTATGTCCCTAGGGCGCGTGCTCCTATGGTCTTTCACATGGAGTTATCTTCCCTTCCGATTGTACAATGACGGACGAAAAGTTTAACGTCACTTTTTACTCATCGCACTTATTATTTAACCCAGAGTAGCGAATCGTGAATTGTAGGTATAATAAACAAGCTCTCGGGTAATGACACATCATCGAGTAAATAAGCCTACATATCACACTGCCACGGGGGCCATAGATGCATAATATGACCCTTGGGATTTAATACTATGTAAATAAATTGCATGTATGTTGTGTGAACATGCCGAATCACATTGATTATATTATGTGTGCTTTACCCGAGTGAAATTTTAAAATCCTATTTTACGTCAGTAATCTATTGAAAACAATACATTTTGTTGAATAAAGCTGTGAAAATCATTCGAACGCACGAACAAACATGTGTGATTATTTACATGCATTTGCAAGAACATAGCATTTATGTACTGTAATAGTTCGTTTTTGAGCATTACGTTTCTTCATACCAAAACATATCTGAAGTCGCTTCGTAATTATTGATATTATACCATAAAAATATAAAATGAAACGTTAGATCACACACTGGCTTCTTGGTTTAACCGTGTGTGGTCTTTTCACTTAACTGTAGACTTTCTAAAATTAAACCCTATTTAATGTAAGTATTATTATTCTCAAAATATACATTGAAAGCTCTTCTTGATTCGTGAGTATGAAAATCACGCCACATATAACAATGATTGTACAATGTATAAGCTTGTATATAAGGATATCCCGGTGGACCAAAGTTCTCTCCTCTGGCCGAGACTCATAATAGTCGATAAAAGTGGTAGTTTTTACTCTTGCTTAGCGTTCAGCATTCAGGATAGAGGACGACTGCTTCTTCCGCTGTCAGTATAATGTGACCGAGTGGAATGTGTTGTGTTGTGTCTTCGGCAGCATGATTCAGTGATGTAGCACTATAAGAAGGGCTGCTGAATTTTTCATGGATGGTCTAGGAACGCTATACACATCAGATGATATTATTCATAGGAATATCTTTCATGTTGTTCTTGATAGACGAATGATAATGCTACTGTTTCGGATACATGTAACGTTATTTTCTGGGAACCTGTACGTGATCTTTTAACTTATTGTTCGTTAAGAAGCTTGCAAAATTGTTCTTCAATCAGATGTCCTGGATATTTAGATGAGAGGAGAGACCGTACACGTATACTGATGTACAATTCTTGAGGAAAGCCCCCGATTGGTTACAATGCTTGAACACAAAAAATATTCTGTTTTATTGTCAAATACATGTTTAATTAAATCAAATAGCAACTCTTTGTTATTTTGAATTTCGTCAACAAAAACTTTGCTAAGTTGGGTAACTACGGTTATAACAATGTCACATTTCAAGTATTTAAAAAAAATGTTATCAACAATGTCCATTTCGAAAACAATGGAGATATTAAACCGAAGGGGAATGACTATGTATATGGTTAAAAGAGTAGTGATGCGAGCATGATATTGTCTGTGCCGCCTAAGGGACAGTCTTAAGACCAATATAAGAAGGAAATCGTCGTTTATTTTATAATGAATTCAAAGCAAATCTGTGAAAAGGTAAAATGTAAACTACGCATTTAAAATTTTGTAAGACTATCATATGATGCAAAATCTTATCAGCGTAAATTAGAGGTAGTCCGATCATGCTATTGGTTTGTATTCATACGTCATTGCGATTACGCTGATTTGAACGCAACTACCCCTCTATTTGACTATATCGGGGCAAATGTAAATATATTTAGTATAAATACTTTGTTCCAAGATTTTATTATTGTCCATACATGATGATATGAGTTTATTGGTATTTAAAAAGACATTTAACTACAAGTAAAAATTTCAGTTTTTTTCCACACATGATGAGATTTCATTTAAAACGACTTTTGTCTTAAGGTAAAAATAATTACTATTTTCGGCTCCAACTTTCCCATACAAATTTAAACTGAAACTTTTGTTGATGTGTTAGTTGTAGAAGTTCCTGGTACCAACAGAACCGTTTGATAGGATAGCACAGTGATGGCAGGTTATGAGGCTGGAACTGAATATTCCGGAAATGATGTACGTAGTCTGTCGATAGGAGAAGGTCCAGTATAGCAAACTCACAGCCTTCACAATTCAACGTTATTAAATCAACATCTCGCTTCATTATGTACAACTTTTCAAAAAACCTAGACACTTTCACTATTTTCGCTGCTGTCAATGTTTCTTTACCAGAATGTTTCTTTGCAAATATATTCGCGCCATCATTATTGTCTTCGTTGACATAAAATACTCCATCCGTCACATCGACCCCGAACTTATAGATAACCACGTTAGGAGATGATTTGAATTTATCTTTAAGCACATTATAGAATTGCGTAACGGGCTCTAGGACAATATAGGTCCCTGGGTGATACCTGGAATTGAACTCACTGACGTCGAGCCCTTTGTGTCCTCCTGCCTCAATCATAAAACTGTTGTTGTTTAGATAGGAGTGAATGGACCATCTTAATTCCTGGTTAGCTCTGGCCTTTACTAGCCCGTCCTCAAAGTCCTGTTTATAAGTCGACACACAATTGTTAACACGGACGTGCTGCTCTGCTGTTAAAACACTACTGAAGTCTACGTATGTGTTGTTTGTTTCACAGGAACGAACTGGATATCGGGAAGTGGAGACAAACGTCGAACCAGGAGAGTCATCATCGAATACGTCCTCGCTTATCATGTTACCGGCTCCGTTAAAAACGACTGGTTCAGGGATCATGTGGAGGTCAATCAATGGCAAAGAAATATACTGACACATCCATCCCAGGGTGAAAGCTATTATCAACAGCAAGGATAATTTGGAAGTTTTCATTTTTTTCTGAAAATAAAAAGAAAACATATATTATATAACAACACAACAAATAACTAAATGTTAATTTTTTCCCGTTTATATCTTAATTTGTTTGTTTGTTTGTTTACTTAATTTACTTTCAGAGACTTCATTATTTGTTTGTTTGTTTGTTTGATTTATTAACGTCCTATTAACAGCTATGGTCATGTAAGGACGGCCTCCCATGTATGCGGTGTGTTGCGTGTATGTTGTGCGAGGTGCGCGTTTCGGGAGACTGCGGTATATTCATGTTGTGTCTTCTTGTATAGTGGAACTGTTGCCCTTTTTATAGTGCTATATCACTGAAGCATGCCGCCGAAGACACCAAGCAACACACCCCACCCGGTCACATTATACTGACAACGGGCGAACCAGTCGTCCCACTCCCTGTATGCTGAGCGCTAAGCAGGAGCAGAAACTACCACTTTTATAGACTTTGGTGTGTCTCGGCCAGGGGACAGAACACAGAGCCTTCCTCACAGGGGCGAACGCTCAACTCAAGGCCAAAAGTGAGGCGATGCCAAGGGAGGCATTAGGAAAGATAAAGTCAGTTAGGAAGAAGAGAAAAGATAAGATCCTAAATTTAGTCGCCTTTTACGATCATGCAATAGGGGCAGCAGGTACAATTCTAACGCCCTACCTGCAGGGCCAAGACTTCAGTAAGTGTGATTATTATATGTTATACATAGCAAGGATATCTTGGAAGCTTTTTTCTCAAATCAAACAGGAAACATAACAACACATCAAATAGCATACACATTAAAGTTTGTATTTATGAAAATATGTTATTCGGAACTCCTCGAGTGTGTCAAACAACGTTACAGATGAGCATGTATATTAAGTAAATTTCACCGGAAGTGCTTACAGGACAAACATTTGTTGAATTTGTAAATTGCAGTGTTCTTATTTCCTCTGAAATACACAACACGCATCATCGCACTGACGGGGTTTTAAGTAGGATATTGTTTGTGAAACCTCTCTCGTATCACGTCTGAGGTCAAATGTATATGTGCGTTTGTCAATGTACACCCAAGGGGTTTCAAGTTACTTTTAATTTGAATGTGTTAACTAGTTTTGGGTTAGTTATTGCACGTAGGTGGGTTATACAAATATATTTGGTTTATCATATTTACGTCCTATTGACAGATAATGATTGACATCCTTGTGATCATTGTGGATGTGGTGTCTTACGTGAGTGAAGTGCTTGTTTTGGGAGACTGCACTATATCCTTGTTGTGTCTTCTTGTATATTGTAATTTTGTTTTTTAGTGCCTTATTACTGAAACTAAAACATGCCGCCTAAAACACCAAGCAACACACAAAACCCGATTAACAGGAAAACCAGTAATTGTAATGGCTGTTTCAGCTATACAAGTATGTATTGTCATGCTACAATCATTTTACAAGTTGTCGCTTTAAAGGCAATCTACATTTGCGTCACAAAAATAAAAAAAAAATCCTAAAAAGAATGATGGCAATAGAAATTATATATCAACAACCTAAACTGAGGTTACAACACTACACACATGTAAAAATTTCTATGAACTCCACCAATGGGGATAAGTCGCCTTGCGCAGTTGTAGTCAACAACCGGGAAGTAATTGGCACGACATGCAGTGCAGCATTGGCGCTAATCTCTACAAAATTATCATATCGTTTTACATTCACAGTTTATAATATTAAGTTGGGTTTTGGTATATACCTTTCAATAAATTCATTGTCATGTAGCTCACGACTATGTATTTACAAAGACAGAAGACATTATTATATCAACCACGTTCAGTTAAACTGAAAAATAACAAGATCAACTCAATGTTAATATTGCTATATTTGATTTAAGCAAAACATTTGCTCATTGAGACGAGTTCCCCAAATACTTTTATTTTACCTGTAAATGGCTGTATGAAGTAAGCTATTCAAACACCTGTGACGGTAACGTCTTAATTGACTCTATTCAGAGCTTTGTGATTAAGGAGAAATGTCATTGTTATACATAAATATAAATTATATTGCATATGTTAAAAAGACTGGTCGATGTCATTCGACGTGATCTCTCTCACTCAGCTGCCAAAGCATGCTTCCAATGCGTGTTTCCAATGTGTTATGGGTGAATGTTTGTAGGTATCTGGAGGCTGTTGTTTTACTTTTCAATAATGGAAACGTTGCCCCTTTTCATGTTGCTACATCTCGCGCTTAAGTCGCTTAACTAAAGATGACAACAGTTCAACTGCACCTCACACACGCAACACACCGCATAGATGGGAGACCGTTACTGATATGAACCTCGTTGTTAATATGGCGTTAAACAATCAAACAAAAATTAAAATAGTTTTTTTCCAATCCCGATGTTTAATTTGCTTTAACTCGACAAAATGATCACATAAGAAAAGATTAATAGTCTAAGACAGAATTTGCGGAACAAGGTCTTTCATCCTGAAGCCATACTCTCTCACTCCGCATTTTTTCTCAATTACACAGTTGTAAAATAACATTTATCAGACGTCTTGCAATAACAAATGATTAACGTGGAGTTGAGACACTACCAAAACTTCAACTAACGGAACACAAATTTAACATCTGACATCACACCACAAAAGATCTGTAAATTCCTTAAATAAACGACACAAAATCTTAAAAAGGCAGGATAGTGGAGACAATGGTATGCTTCATTGATTACGGTATGTTACATTTTAAATGGTAAAAACAAGGGGAACAGCCTGGTTGATCATTCAATCCACACATCACGCCAACACGTGTCCATACTCGTGTTGATGATTATCATTTGCGTGTGTATGATTATCAGGTCAATGTCATTCCTGCCAATTTCAGACTTGGTTTGATATAATAATTACAATACTGAAGGGAGCAGTTAGGCGATATACAATATAATAGATATATTATTAAAATATAAAGGCACAATGCTAATTGTTTGTTTTTTGTTTGTTTGATAAACAATGCTAATTAATGCTAAGAATGGGATAGTGCACAATAAACATATTAAATACATCGCTGATTTAACATCGTGCATACTTAATGACTACAAAAATATAATATTTTGTTTGTTTGATTAATTAACGTCCTTTTAACAGCTATAGTCACGTAAGGACGGCCTCCCATGTATGCGGTGTGTTGTAATTATAATATATTTCTTAGTCTAAACATGTTTTACCGCCGACTTGGCATAGACAAAGACATCCACATACTGCAGTTAATTGTTTTAAATATGTTTAATCTAAAGTGAAATCAAAAGCTCAAACTTATAAATGATTGTATTACTGTAAAGCAAGTAGCTTATATTATTGAAGAACTAGAAATATGTCTGTTAGACAATGAGTGCTCGCTTAAGACTTCCTAACCTTAATTTCCGGTATGAAATCATCCTCTGCAGCATTGTAATAAATACTTTCCTTAACTTCATCAGAACTTTAAATGTGAAATTACTTTGAAGTTCGTTGTTACATAAAAGTGTGTTTATTATCATAACGATATGGATACGATACACTTGTTTCGCTTCTCAAAACAGTCGTCCGGTAGAACACCGTCCAGTCTCTGTACACGTAGTGATTCACCTGTGCAATGTTTGAACACCTTTCTTGGGTACATCAGATCTAGAGCTTAGACTGATATTTTATGATGTATTTTTTTATTCTGATTCTCTTACGTAAAGGTGTGTAAATTTATAAATATGAATTAGAACTGCAGCAAATGCGGTCTTTAATCACAGGGTTTAGTAAGCGATTGTGCAACGTACATCTAGAACCTAGGATAATGTGAAATAAATAAAATATGTGGACGGTACTAAAAGTTATCCGTCACTTTCCTTCATTGACTATATAAACATGAATCACATTGTATTGTTCCGGAAGTTCCCAAAGTCGATCAGATACTTAATATAATGACCGATGCAAGACTTTGTATGATACGCTTCTTGAAGTTTACACAAAACAAATGCGTTTAGCACTGTATAATGTTACTGTTGTTAATTTATAGTAGATTATCGCTGACAAGTATATCTTAATATATATGTTTTTGAATGTTTGGTGTCACTAAATCATAGCGGAATCTATTAAACGGTATAAGATACTGACTTTCGGTATCGCATGCACAGTTGGAATCTGCGCATAGCGAATGTACAGACTCTACATCAGACAAGCAAAACATAGTGCGAAACGCTCGCTCTAATAATAGTACGCTCGTACTAATAAAAATACTAATCCTTCTCCTCGTGTCTCTTAATAGACAAAAATATCCCTCATCCGTGTAGCACCTCTAAGGACAGCAAATAGAACTACTGAAAAATCTGAGACATTTTTTTTCCTAACAAATTAAATCGCCGCCACCACCATTGCATTCGGCATCCCCCGAAACCCCACTTTGTACACTTGTTCGACGAATATATGGATTTAAAACTTGCAGTGAAGGAGCTCGTGACGTCAACCGGTACAGACTTAAGGGTGCTTATTACTTTTATTGCATCCTGTGTCTTATGTTGTCTTACTGTGCAATATTGGTGCATACCGAACAACGCGCCGCCGCACTAAATAACATTCAAAACCGAGCAGCATATTCATCGAAATAACGAGAAATACATCTCATAAAGAAAGACTGAAGATGTGGTGAACCACTTAGTAATGACAAGGATGATGGGCTTTTATGGGTAAATCATGTCACAGTTATTTTACCATCTCATAAAGAAAGACTGAAGATGTGGTGAACCACTCGGTATTGACATAGATGATGGGCTTTCATTTGTAAATCATGTCACAGTTATTTTACCTAAAATAAGACAAAGATTAGGTAAACTGATATTTTAACTCATGTGTGTTTCCACATTTTAAAATTGTAGTACAGTATGGTGAGGATGTAACTTAAATTTGATGGATAAGCTTATCAAGTCCCAGAAGAGACAGCTAGGCTTATTGAAGTTGTATCATTTGATACACCATCTCATGACATGTTTTACATCTTTAAATACCTTAGACCAATATTTCAAATTCTAAAGACTTCGTATGTTTACATACATGCTTTAACCAGAATGTACCCGAATCTTGTACGAGACAGTCATAGTAGAAATAACAGATTCAAACTGTCTATACACACACTGTACTTTATTCTAAGCAATTCCTTGTTAACCGCATCAATGATTGGAATCATGTACCAAATGACATGAGGAAAATTCAAAGCTATCCAACGAAATCCTGTTCAGTACTGTATATCTCTAAATCACAGACCAGTATTATATTTTATTGTAAAGTCTGAGTATTTTTCTTCTATCTGAGCTTCTCATTTGAATTCCTTACTCTTCATACTTCTTTTAAGTTATGCTATATTAGCACACCACTATTTATTTTTTATTATTTGCTATATTATCATATATGTATACAAGACATATGCTTTTAAATTACGGAATAACTATGCATGATTTTTATGCATCCTGTGATAATTTTAAGTATATTTTTTGTGACATTCATTTTGTGATTGTTAAGTTTGCTTAATTTGTCTGTTATCTTAAATAACCAATAATTTTGTGTTTTACAAACATGAAGATCATGTGGAAGATAAGCCTTTGGCTTACCATGTTAATCCATCCTCAATAAATCAAGTTTATTATGATCATTTTGTTTGATAAAAGGATATGAAAACATCCCATTAGGATTCAAGTTTTTTATGACATTTGAAAATGGCTAATCAAATTGCTGATTCTTGACTGAGAACGACATTTCTTTCAAGTATACAAATACAAATGAGCTTTATTGTGCTCTTAGGGGGAAATGACTAAGTTCACGAAAATAATTCTGACAGCTTTTTGAAACTATCTCGTCGCCTGAAATTTACTTGAAATATTCTGCAGATTTGTTAGACAATAGCCGTAGTTAGCACTATATATCATAATGATATGGTTTAAGTAAGAGAAACATTTTAAACTGTAGATTAGTCAAGATAATGAATAATTCTCGGACCCCGAATTGTCCATTATCTTGACTTATCTATAGTTTGATTTTTTTCTCCGTACTTACATGCACATAAAACATAATGCAGGTTTACCTGTATCTCCATGTATATCAGTATGTATACATGTCTGTGCAGTATATTATATATTTACGGTTTAAAGAGACACAATTATTGCATTATGTATGTACTGTATGCATGTGTAAAACACTAAAACAAATCCCCTAAATATGTACTTAAAACATTGGAGTAAAGAATTACAACAAATGTAATTGATGTAAAATAGAAACAGAAATTATCGTTAATTTATTTCGCAATTGTGATGAAATTAACTCTTTGGTAGCATTTTATTAAATGGATTTAAAATACAATCATAAAAATGTAGATCTAGATCTAATTTGGGAAAACAAACAATTATCAAACTTACTTTCCTCTAAGTTTTCTGACACTTCATACAAAATACGCTGTCAATGTTTCTTCCAGAAAAGGTAATAAGCTTACTTTTAATGACTTTAACATATCGATTTAATGTTGAAAAAACAATTGTACAAAACTATAAGATTTGATCACTTCCTAACAAGCTATGGGAAGACTGGCAAACCATTTTCAGTTCATGATTTCTCCATCTATATGCATGTGTTTCGTATTGTGTTGTCATATTGATTCTAGTTTTTAGTTTATGTGACATCACTAGCTTTGCTAATCGATATGTTGTCCACGTTTACTTATACATATGGGTTCCTTTTCATGTGTGTAGTCAGTATGTTTGTTTGCCAGTTTGTTAGTACCAATATCATTATTACTATAAGTTGTTCATAATAACCGTACAAGTACATACAATTTTCACAAAATTTACCAAATATAGTAATTCCGTAGATTCATCATCACCAAAAGATATCAAACTTTTTTTCACCATACTGATAAATTTTTTTCTTGTGGTAGAAATGTAATGTACATATGTCCTGTGATATCTATATTGATCTCCCATGTATATATAAATACAAATTTGTAAATTATGCAAAAAATAGAGAAAAAATATATAAAAAAGACATTTATAGTATCTGTTAATTCCTTTGTGATCCCCAGCTTTTGCTTGATTTTAATCTAGGTATGATGGTTATATATTCCCTTAATTGACAATGCAATGAATAATTGAAAAAAAATATAAAAATGAAAAAAAAAAAAAATCAAAGCTTAGTATTAAATATTTTTAAAGCAACAACATTTTATTTATTGTAGAACTATATGCTACAAACAAAGAGTTTAAATACAGTGCATATTTTAACGTCTATTAACAGCCAGGGTCGTGTAAGGACGGTCTCCCATGTATTAGGCCGTAAAAGGTAACTTACACTCAACGGTACAATATGAATAACGAAAATCCAATATCAATATAGAATGGTCAGAGTTTATGTATATAATGTCAAAACTGGAAAATTGTACATGAACATTCCACACTTACAATTTGTGCTGAATGATGGTCATATGAGCCATCATAGACGACGGCCGGCTGATCATGAACTGGATAATTACACCGATACTCTAAAATCCATTGTTACACCGCAGATAAAAGTATACACTTAACCTGGGAGTAAATAGCCTGGTATTAATTTATCTGATATGCGCTAGAAAAAACCCCAAAGCCGTCCACTGTTTCCTTCACTTCTTTAATTTTGTTTGTTTGTTTTGTGTTTTACAACTTCGACAACTTTAGGACCAAATTACAAGTCATGCGACCATTTCAAGGACAAAATACAAGTCGTGATTGTATCTAAAAAAGCCCGTCATCCATATATAATTGTAACCCATTCAAGGATTAAGGAGGAGTAAGATTTTAGATTTTAAAGCCGAATTTCAGCAAATCTCCCATTTTGGACTCCCGCCGTTCCATCCCCATGTTTGCATGTTGTTTGCCATCCCTTAAAACCCCTATAGACCCATTTTCAGTGAGATCGGAGACCGAAACCTGAAAACATGAAGTGGGGCAGTGGCTATTTGGATTACCAAAATATCTATATAAAATATGATTGTCCTTCCCTAATGATGTTTTACACCAAATATGGAAAAAAAGCCACTCAAGGGTTAAGGAGTAGT
The DNA here is from genome assembly GCF_041381155.1 of Argopecten irradians. NCBI lineage: Eukaryota > Metazoa > Mollusca > Bivalvia > Pectinida > Pectinidae > Argopecten > Argopecten irradians. Next base: position 26,280,976 of record NC_091149.1, read on the forward strand.
ATGATTTTAAAGCCAAATTTGATTTCATTTTTCCCCTTCTGAGCTCCATCCCTCTGTCCCCAGTGGTCAGACCTAACTCGTTCATATAAAATATGATTGTCCTTACCAAATGATGTTTTACACCAAAATTCCCCCTTTGGGGTCCCACTCCTCAGTCCCTAGGGGGTCAAGTAAGCTCATTTATATAAAATATGATTGCCCTTTGCCAATGATGTTTCATACACCAAATACGGATGAAATCCATCCAAGGATGAAGGAGGAGTAGGATTTTAAAGCTTAAATTAAGAAAATTTGCCCTTTTAAGGCCCCACCCCTCAGCCCCTAGGGGTCGGAGCAGGCTCATTAATTAAAAATATGATATCCCTTCCCCAATGATGTTTTCCGCCAAATATAGATGAAATTCACCCAAGGATGCAGGAGGAGTAGGATTTTAAAGCTTAAATTAAGAAAATTTGCCCTTTTGGGACCCCGCCCCTCTTCCCTTAGGGGTCGGACCTATCTCATTTATATAAAATGTGATTGTCCTTCCTCAATGATGTTTCACATCAAATATGGATGAAATCCATCCAAGGATGAAGGAGGAGTAGGATTGTAAAGCATAAAATCAAGAAAATTTGCCCCTTTGGGGCCCCGCTCCTCGGGGTCGGACCTATCTCATTTATATAAAATAAGATATATATTGGTTATATTCACGTATCGTGTAGAGCCATTTCCTTCAGCGGGATCTACACCCGTATTTCTCGGTTATTTTCTTTTATAATAATAATGGCCTTATTTTTTTCCAATATTATTTGTTTGTCTGTTTGATTAATTAACGTCCAATCAACAGCCAGGGTCATGGAAGGACCGCCTCCCGTGTATACGCTGTGTTGCGTATATGAAGGGCAAGTGTGTGTTTTGAGAGACTGTGGCATATTCATGGTGTGTTTTCTTGTATAGTGGAACTCTTGCCCTTTTATAGTGCTATATCACTGAAGCTTGCCGCCAAAGACACCAAGCAACACACTCTATGGGTCACATTATACTTACAACAAACTGAATAAAAGTCATGTGGTCGAACATGTAAAATGTACCATATTTACACCACAGCTATATAAAATGACAAATCAAGCTTCATAAAAGTGTCAATTATATCACGGGATACAATATTGATACCATAGATATACCCTCCATACATGTCGTCTGAATCATAATATAATTTTTAAAAAATGCTAATATAAATATATAATTAATGGCAACACGATTTTTATGTATATAGGTAATATTAAATGAAATAATAATTCAAAATGTTTTAATGTAATCAGATGGAATCAATATCTTAATTTATATATATATATATATTCAATGTCTGTAAATAATAGCAATTGTATGTAGAATTTTCAATGTTGATGATTTAATGATGCTCCACCGCTGACAAATGGTATTTTTTCCACTATCAAAAACAGGAGCAGACGATTTAGTATTTTTCTTCAGTTACAAAAGTGACTAACTTTACACCATTACCACCATTGAAATGTTTGAGCTTCTATTTTTATTTAAAGTTAAAAATATAATAAAATAATTAATTGCATCCCGAAAAAATTCCGTTGCACTATATCCTATATGGAATGAAGTAATGATTGCCCATGCACAAAAAGTAAAATAAATTATTTTATATTATTTTTGTGTTAATTAGATATATATATACATGATTAAACACCAATTATTGTTCAATTGATGAATATCATTTATGCTCTGTCGGCGGTGGAGCATCTTTAATATTTCAATATTTACAAATGTATATTATCAACTGTAATTCATATTTTCAATAGTTATATATATATTATTAATCTAATTAGTATTTTCAGTGTTAACATATACTGAACTCTAATTGGGACGCCATATAAGTGAAACTACATTTTACATTTGTACCATTTTTTATCTTAAAACATGTAAGCATGAATCATCAAACATAAAAAAATGTGTGAAAACATTGAGCTATTTGTCGAAGCGTTTGTCAAACACGAGTAAGTAAATATCACGAATCTAAATCAGTACAGTTTGCAATTCTTGTGTTAGTAATATTTACGCAAGGTCCGAATACCCGATTAACATGGAGCCAGGACGTACTTATAACCATAAACGTGTAGTCAATGTAGTGCTGTAATTATTGAAAGAGCAACCCGATTTTCATGATGTCTCGAAGACAGCGAAATAAAGAGAATACATTTTTATGCTCTATCCGTAAAATGCTTTTTTAAATTTTATTTAAGTATCACAAAACGTATATAATTTCGATAGATTGTTCAAACATAGTGTCACATGAAAATCTGTCTGTAGTACAACACGAAGACGTCCATCGAGAGTACAACATGTTGTATACTCTCGCAGCGGTTAGTGGGTATATTGTCTGTCCAGACAACTCCTCCTAAAAACTTTGCCGTAATGTTTGGCCCACGTGTAGATGTGCATGTAGGTTTGCGTTTGTCAATAATTTGGTTGCTCTGGTAACCAGGTCACTATAAACAGGTTTCTGTTAAAAGATATCCGGACAAGTCCTCCTACACTACTGCATCAATTAGAAAGCAGGAATTTTGGGGACTATTTACCATGACACTTCACATTACACAGGTTTTAATAAGTGTAACTAAAACCACATATTTATGGCTTATGTTTTTAAATACGAGGTGGTACATTACACTATATAATGCTCTATATATTAAACACATTATATTATTATCAAAACAAGCAGAAATCTCTGATAAAAGGAGGCGGATGTAATCGTCGATCATCGACTTACAGTTCTTATCGTTATTGGTAATCTTACACAATATGTAGTGTGATATGGCCTTTGTGCTATTGTAGCCGCCATTAGCTTACGACATGTTTTCTGCTTGACGATGAGGCAGATCGACTCTATGATTTTCATTACTGACCTTACAAAATACATGTACACATGAATGGTTTACTTGTGCTTTTAACATATGTTTTGAACAAAAATCTTCAAATACAGTCTAAACATACATTTTTGGTTGGTATTTCAGAACAGGTATCATTTTGTTACCGGCCACTGTACAAGACATGCAAAATATAGTTTTACTTAATAAACAAACCGATGTAATAAATACATTAATCAATATAAAAAAAATCATAAGCATTATAATAAAACTTCCTGGTCAATACAGGAATAAAATATTTCCAATGGAACAGAATTTTGTGATTTGTTTGTATTTCCTCTACGCGTAGCACATATTTAAGCTAACGTGATCAAACTTGTAATACAGGCATTGACTGCAGGTAGCATTGACATGGCTTCGTCAAAAAAAAAAAAAAAAAATAGAATAGCATATAATCTTAAATAACGTGTTCATCCAACATGGCAATGATATAGTATCTTTAAACACCTTAATCTTCCATTTTGGTGAATTTTGTAGGTGATATTTTTAACCAGTAGCGACTTCGATCACACAAACCAGCCTGGGTGTCATTCTTCCGCTTGACCTGCGCTAGAACGAATATACGTACCCAGCCAACTATACTAAACCAGCTTAAATCAGTCTGCTTGAGATCAGATTATGTTTTTTTATTTGATTTTTTTTTTCATTTTTTGAAAAAAAAAGATTTAACGTTTTGTATAATTGTTAACAATTATATGACTTCATTTGTTTTTTCAATGAGTAAAATAACCCAAATTATTTTATCGGCAGGTATATAGAGGTACATCTGTTACTTACACAATACAAACAAATAGTACACATTAAAAAAAAAGAAAAAAAAAGTTTTACAAATAGACACATATATCTATAAATATAAGTAAACTAATGGATAAGTGAAGCTTGAGATATATAATATCTTGAGACTTGGGAACCAATATAAAAATATAAATGACGAAATGAAATTATTTTGCCAGCCTTCCTATTCATTGTAAAAATAATTAATAACAATATTTGTCTGTTCAAGTGTTTTAACATAAATTCGTAAAGTAAATATTTTTAACATCCCTTTTCTTGAAGAAAGCCAGATAAGAATATCTTGTATGAAAATATTAAAAAATAGAAAAAAGAAAGTTTGACAACTATTGTTCCCCCAACCCCCAACAAGAGGCCCAGAGGGCCTGTATCGCTCACCTGGTTTGTAATGCCAAGTAATATTCTGAATACAGGTTCATTGTTTCTTTTCTGAAGGAATTTTAATATTAACCTCTAAATCCCCTATTGGGCCCCACCCCTCCCGCCCCCAGGGGGTCAGAGCCAAAATTTATACAAGTTCTGTTCCCCTTCCCCCAAGGATGTTTATGGCCAAATTTGGTTACATTCCATTCAGAACTCTATGACTAGTAGCGATTTAAAGGATTTACCTCTATTTCCCCTATTGGGCCCCGCCCCTCCTGCCCCCGGGGGACCAGAGTCAAAATTTATACAAGTTCTGTTCCCCTTCCCCCAAGGATGTTTGTGGCCGAATTTGGTTACAATTCATGTAGAACTCTATTACAAGTAGCGATATAAAGGATTTACCTCTATTTCCCCTATTGGGCCCCGCCCCTCCTGCCCCTGGGGGACCAGAGCCAAAATTTATACAAGTTCTGTTTCCCCTCCCCAAAGGATGTTTGTGGTCAAATTTGGTTACAATCCATGCAGAACTCTAGGACAAGTAGCGATTTATAGGATTTACCTCTATTTCCCCTATTGGGCCCCGCCCTTCCTGCCCCTGGGGGACCAGAGCCAAAATTTATACAAGTTCTGTTTCCCCTCCCCCAAGGATGTTTGTGGTCAAATTTGGTTACAATCCATGCAGAACTCTAGGACAAGTAGCGATTTATAGGATTTACCTCTATTTCCCCTATTGGGCCCCGCCCCTCCTGCCCCGGGGGGGGGGACAGAGCCAAAATTTATACAAGTTCTGTTCCCCCTCCCCCAAGGATGTTTGTGGCCAAATTTGGTTACAATCCATGCAGAACTCTATGACTAGTAGCGATTTAAAGGAAATGTTGACGGACGGACGGACGACGGACGACGGACGACGCGCCATGACATAAGCTCACCGGCCCTTCGGGCCAGGTGAGCTAAAAATTGACACTAGCTCTAGTTTATCAATTGTATTAGGTGACCATGGTGACCGATTGAGATAGTCTTTTGTCCGTCTTCGTGCGTCGTCCGTCGTGCGTCATCCGTGAACATTTCCTTGTGAACGCTAACTTGAGTAAATATGAAATGAGCTTTATGAAACTTATATGTAAACTAACATTGGGAAGATCTCGGACGAGCTCGAAAAAAACAGCGTGAAGCGAATTTAATTTACAAAGTTATTGCCCTTTGCACTAATAATTATAATTGGACATTGTGAACGCTATAACTTGAATTAATATAAACCGATCTTAATAAAACTTTGTATTTAGATTAACATTGAGAATATATCAAAATAGTTTGAAAAACAGCTTGATTCGAATGTAAATAAAGGAGTTATTGCCATTTGCGATAACAATTATCAATGGACCTTTTGAACACGATAAATTGAGTAAATATAAAGCGATTATACTGAAACTTTGTATGTAGACCAATATCGGAAAGATCTGGGACAAATTCAAAAATGCGTTTGATTCAACAGTTATTTACAGAGTTATTGCCTTTGCACTAATTATTATGATTGGACGTTGTGAATATGATAACTTGTGTAAGTATGCACCCAGCTTAATTTAAACTTTGTATGTAGCCTAACATTGGAAAGATCTCGGACGAGTTCGAAAATCAGCTTGATTCGACTTTAACTTAATTACGGAGTTATTGCCCTTTACAATAATGATTATTGAACCTTGTGAACACGATAATGTGATTTAATAGCTGCACCAGTGTTAATGAAAATTTGAATGTAGACTAACATTGGAAATATCTCGGACGAGTTCGAAAATCAGCTTGATTCGACTTTAACTTAATTACGGAGTTATTGCCCTTTACAATAATGATTATTGAACCTTGTGAACACGATAATGTGATTTAATAGCTGCACCAGTGTTAATGAAAATTTGAATGTAGACTAACATTGGAAATATCTCGGACGAGTTCGAAAATCAGCTTGATTCGACTTTAACTTAATTACGGAGTTATTGCCCTTTACAATAATGATTATTGAACCTTGTGAACACGATAATGTGATTTAATAGCTGCACCAGTGTTAATGAAAATTTGAATGTAGACTAACATTGGAAATATCTCGGACGAGTTCGAAAATCAGCTTGATTCGACTTTAACTTAATTACGGAGTTATTGCCCTTTACAATAATGATTATTGAACCTTGTGAACACGATAATGTGATTTAATAGCTGCACCAGTGTTAATGAAAATTTGAATATAGACTAACATTGGAAATATCTAGGACGAGTTTGAAAATCAGCTTGATTCGACTTTAACTTAATTACGGAGTTATTGCCCTTTACAATAATGATTATTGAACCTTGTGAACACGATAATGTGATTTAATAGCTGCACCAGTGTTAATGAAAATTTGAATGTAGACTAACATTGGAAATATCTCGGGACGTTTTAGATTAATGTTCATATTTCGTAAAAAAAAAAACACCAGTTGGCTATTAAATGACAACTATTTTTTATCAATTATCAAGTGAGTGTTAAGGCCCATGGGCCTCTTGTTTTAGTCAATCCAATTAAACTGTTGTCGAAGAGTTTTAATGTCATCATATTTCCAAAAAATAATGTATATTTTCGTTTCTTTTTTTACATAAAGGACCTTTCATTTGTTTCAAATACAAATGGGGCGGGGCCAAAAGAGGTCAATTTGGCTATTTCCATATACACGATTTCTTCTCTGAAAGTAAGCATAGGATAGTACTCATAATGCAATGGTAGTAGACTTATAGGGTGGGGATTTAAAATTATATAAACAATGAGGCTGACCTCCCGGGGGCCTGAGGGATGGGGTCAAAATAGATCAAATTTGCCTTTTTTCATATGAATAATTTCTTCTCTGAAATTTAGCATGTGATATCACTCACAATGCATTGGTAGGGTTCTTATAGGTTAGGGATTCACAATTGTATAAATGATAGGGCTGATCCCTGGGTCCTGAGACGCGGGGCCAAAAGGGTCAATGAAGCCACTATTTTCATATAAATTACTTCCTCTCTGAAACTTTGTTTTGGATAACACTCATAGTCGTATGGTATACATCGTTATATGGTTGGGATTCAAACTTAAACAGACCCTGGGGTCAATTTTGCTAATATTTCTAATTGTAAGATTCTTGGTAATAATTACTAAAAACAACAAGTGAGCGATAAGGCCCTCTGGACCTCTTGTTTACTAAGAAACTGTGTATAGTATACTGCCAATAGTCTATATGAATGTTGGGATTTAAAATGCCATTTCAATTCAGAAGTATTTTGTGTTGATTTAATCACATTTATATATCTTGATTTTATTTATTTGACAAAAAGAAAGTAGAAAAGAACAAGAGGCCTTGACGGTCACCTGAGTGCTGCATTGCAAAGTTGGTTCAAACTTATAAAAATATTTGCGAATTAAACAATTTTGAAAGTTGAACTTTTGTATTAGAATTTTTATTTTTTGTTTTTCATTTTAATAGTTAGTGTATTATGTTACCAAACCTTATGCTTAAAATTTCAATTTGCTTTGCTAACGTTAAACAACTAAACCAAACTAGCGTCAGTGATTTTATAAATTTCACTTTTTAATCTATGGAGATTATTTGGTTCCATCATACCTGTGAATTCAGAAGATTTTTGAAATTTTAGCCATTTGGACCCATTTTGGCCCCGCCTCTCTGGTCCCTGGGGGTCAGCCAGGACCAATATGGATATGGTGTTAAAATGCTATTTCAGGCTAATAATTCTAACCCAGTTTGACTCATTTCCAATTAAAACTAAGCAAATAATTTATGTTCATAAATGTGTTTTTCCTATATAGACTATAGTAAATTTTACCCCCTCCCCAGGGGAAAATCTGAGATCCCAGGGAGATGAAATTCACAATTTTTGTAAAGGACCCAAGACCTTTCCATCTATGAAGAGTATTTGATTCTATCAGTTCCAGAATTTCATAAGAAGATTTTTGAAGTTTTAGCTTATTTAACCCCTTTTGGCCCCACCCCTAAGGCCTCTGGGAGTCAGTCATGGAAAATTTGTTAATAGGATTAAATGGCTATTTCATAGGGATAATTCTGACAACATTTGACTCATTTCCTTTTACAAATGCTCAAAAATGTGTTTTCCCTATATAAACTATAGTAAACTTTACCCCCTCCTCAAGGGGAAACCTGAGACCCCAGGGTCATACAATTCACAATTTTTGTAAAGGACCTTTAGACCTTTCTATTTGTTAAGAATATTTGATTCCATCACATATGTGAGTGGAGAGGAAGATTTCTGAAATTATAGTCAATTTACCCCTTTTGGCCCCTCCCACAGCCCCCAGGGGGGTGGGGACCATATAATTCACAATTTTGATTTGCCTTATGCCTTAGAAGGTTTGTGCAAAATGTCATGGAATTTGCTTCAGCGGTTTTTGAGAAGAAGTCGAAAATGTCAATTATTTACGGACATACGACGCACGATGGACAAAACGGACAAAAGGCGATTAGAATAGGTCACTTGAGACTTCGTCTCAGTGACCTAAAAGAAACCTTGGATGGATTTCATTGTGGAATAAGTGAGTGTAGCAGATCGGTATATTGGTATTACTCGTGTTTTTATAACTGTTATCTTACCAAGATAAATAACTTTCATAAATTAGCTAAGTTTTTGGACCCTGTTTAAACTAGTGATTTTGTATGCCTATATACCAGTGTTTAGGTGTATTTGAATATAACTAGCATTTTGAACTCGTATATGGTTTTGCTGTTTTGTAAATTTTGGCAAAATATGCAAAAACAAAAATAGTCATACAAAATATCACTAGTTTAAACACGATTTTAAAACGAAAAATGTTTTAGCTAATGCTATGGTGAACTGATGCTATATTGTCTTCATAATTATAGTAATTATGATATTCCTTCCTTTTTGAGACGCCAACTGTTGTACCAATGGAGGTCCAGCTCCTGTAAATATCCAATCCATATAATATTAGTTTAATCTATATTTGCCTTTAATCCAGAACGAGAAAAAGGTCATCATCAAAGTATAAATGTTGAATAATCTGCATGTTAACTTTATATTTAATAAGGGTTGTCAATGTTAATACCATTCACATTCGGATTCAATTTAAAGTCCCATTATGTTTTCGGGGGTAAAATTACCGTCATCGAATTGCTAGGTATTGTTTTTAGTGTAAATATCCATGAAATGCCAAAACTTAACTTTGACAAAAAACTAATCAGACTAAAATCTTTGTTAAAAGTATGGAAAAGAAGATCTTTAACACCTATAGGAAAAATTCACATTATCAAATCCCTACTTATCTCACAATTCAACCATCTTTTTATATCTCTTCCCAATCCAGATAATAAATTTATAAGCAAACTCAATTCAGTATTATTTGACTATTTATGGAATGGGAAACCTGACAAAATTAAAAGGGAGACAACCACACAAAATTATGTTAATGGAGGATTGAAAATGATAAATACCATAGCTTTTATAAATTCTCTTAAACTTACATGGGTAAGAAGACTTTATCAGACTAAAGAGAAATGGCAGACAATTCTAAAAACTTTTATCAAAATATTGATCTTCTTTCAAATTGTGGTTCGGAATATATAAAGATGTGTGAAAATAAATGTAAAAATAAATTCTGGAGTGATGTTTTTAAATCGTGGTATATGTTAAGCTTAAAATATAACGAGAAAATCTGTCAGGAAAACATTTTGATGGCTCCTATTTGGTATAACAGTGATATTAAGGTGGATAGGAAGATAATCTTCTATAAAAACTATTATCAGAAAGGTGTGTGTATCATAAATGACATTGTTAAGAGTGTAGAAGGAAGTTTATTTACACATATCAAGAATTTATTCAGATTTACCAAGTAAACACAAATTTTTTACAGTACCAAGGTCTTGTTTCAGCTACCAAAAAACTAATTTCTTCATATGATTTACAAAGAAAACAAATTCATTATCCATATATGCCTATTAATCTGCAACTCTTTCTCAAAGATAGAAAAGGATCAAAACTGTTTTATAACTTTTTAAACAAGTCCGATATAATACCGTCTGGTCCTAGAAAATGGAATGCAATTTTTAACAATATAGATCATGAAACTTGGTGTAAAATATATAAAATTCCATTTAATGTTACAACAAATACTAAACTATAGTGGTTCCAATAAAGATTAATCCATTATATTTGGCAACAAATTCATTTTTGTTTAAAATCAGAGTAGTTATCTCCCCTATTTGTGTACTCTGCAATACTGAGCCTGAAACTATTACACACTTGTTATGGGAGTGTGAGGAAATGCAAGGATTACTTGAAAGTTTTGACACATTATTACAAGCTCTCTTAATTCCCTTTTCTGTTAATAAAAAATCCTTTCTTTTTGGACTCTTGCATGAAAATTATCTCCATAGTAATAGAGTGGACAATGAAATTATCATAATTATAAAGCAATACATTTACAGAATGAGATGTTTACACAACTCATTAAGCATCAACGCTCTTATCAACACAATTAAAGACCATTATACAATTCAAAAATATATTTCAAATAGTAAAGATGAAAAAGTAAAACTTAAATTTGAAAATGAATGGAGAAAATGGGAAAAACTAATCAAGTTATAATTGCACTTGGTCACACATTTACTTTATTTAACTTTTTAAATCCATATTTATTATTTATTTATTTTTTATTTCATTTTATTCCCCCCCTTCCCCTTTCCCTGCACAAAGCCGAAATTGCATTTTTTTTGTTTTTGTTTTTTTTTGTTTAAAGATTTTCTATACAGTTATAATTATTCCTCCGTCTCCATCCTACCTAGACTCTTTGTAATTTTTTTTCTTTCTTTTCCTTTTTCTTTCTTTATAACTCTATCACTCTTTCTTTTTTCTTCTAATCCTCTTTGACTCCTTTCCTTAATATTCAGTACAATATAATTTTTCTCCTCATCTCCAAACTCCTAATTCGTATTCGTATTTGTATGCATGTGAATGTATACTGTATGCATGTGTTAAATATATGAGTGTATTTTTAAGAAAGTATGTATGTGTTTGAGAGTCTATTGAGTGTATTTGTATATTTAATTGTACTGAATGAAAATCATGAATAAAAATATAATTATAAAAACAAAATTACCGTCATAAAGTATCAATCATTGCTGAATGATAGAGCATATACCCTTATGAAAGTATCCGCTAATGAAAAGTGTCCAACGTTTTTACATGTTTTTCAAAAACAACAGAAAACTCTTCGTATAAGAGGGTGTTTCCCGACTCCTTGCCACAGAGCATATACAGAGCTACAAAAAATCTAAACATATCGAGTTCGCATGCAGAAAAATGGAAATTTCCTAAACAAACGCTGTAGATGACGTACACGTGTACATTGTAAATTCTAAAATAAAACATAAAAAAATCACTGCCTTCGAACACAAATGGGCTCGTTAAAACAGGAGTAAGAACGAGTCAAACTCTAGTAACTACAACAATTTAGCGATCAATATAAAAAAAGTTCCTCGATCTCTGGTAAGCACTTCTATTTGACTGCACGCTTTATTGTACATAAAAATCGATCACGTATTTGTTAAGTGTTTCCTGAAGAGGGTGACTCGACATGTAAACAAATAAAGGGAACACAAGTACAAGTCAGGTAGTTTGCACGGAAGGTTGAAGAACAGATAAGTACAGCTGGATATAATTTAATTTCATTTATACTACTATATGGATGTATATCCAATCAGCCTTTCTATCATGCACACTGTATACACAAGAACTTGGCACGAATATGCATATATAAATACACTATTTGTATACTTACATGCATCGGGTCCAATTAAAATAATGTTTTAGGCTGTTTAAAATGTATATAATTATTTATATGCCTGAATGATGTATCTAAGTTGCGCATTATGAAATTATTAACAGTCCATCGATAAAAAGTATTGGCACATTTATAGTCATTTTACAACTGTTGAATGTATAATAATACATGTTAAATCATTAAATATTGTCACTTGTGCCGGATTAATAAACTTGAATTAACATATGTTTAATATCATATTGGAGCACTGGTTACTTCATTCCTAGCTCCAGTTGCTACATCATACTTATTGATGTATATCGTGTAATTGCACTTACTATGCAATTGACTTTTGTAAATTGGCGTCAGTATTTATCATTAATACGAATCATTTCATTAATACTGTTACAAGCAAGAATAACAGAAATGAGAAACTATCAGCTAAATTAAAAACACAATTTATTTATATATACAATATTATATAACAATTTATTTATATATACAATATTATATAAAGATGTTTTAGAATAATTGGTGGTGGTACAAGAGTAATACGATAATTTCAAGTGTTACATATCTGTATCCGAATATCCTGGTATAATCCTTGATCCCCCCCAGGTTCCGAATTAACAATAATCACAAATCCATGAGGAGAATGAATGTCCACAGATAATTTGTTAAGTTCCAGGCAATACGAATAAATCCACACAATATGTTGTAATAATCCACAGACAAAGTCACAATAGCTCTCCCAATAGAATCTAATATAGCGCTGTACAATTCATGATATGTCTTAACTACAGGTTTCAGAGTTCTAATTAGCCTGGGACAGCTGTAGTATCTATAGCTTAACCCTAATTCAACAATATTGGAAAACCTTGTACTTCTAGAAATATCCAACTAAAATCAGTAAATAATTAAACATTTCTATCGTTCTGGAAATAGATCATTATGTATCCCTACTTATAATCAACATGTTTACCAACATGTGCCATGCAGGTAGGGCGTAAGAATTGTACCTGCTGCCCCTATTGCATGATCATAAAAGGCGACTAAATTTAGGATCTTATCTTTTCTCTTCTCTAACTGACATATTTCCTAATGCCTCCCTTGGCACCGCCTCACTTTTGGCCTTGAGTTGAGCGTTCGCCCTTGTGAGGAAGGCTCTGGGTTCTGTCCCCTGGCCGAGACACACCAAAGTCTATAAAAGTGGTAGTTTCTGCTCCTGCTTAGCGCTCAGCATACAGGGAGTGGGACGACTGGTTCGCCCGTTGTCAGTATAATGTGACCGGGTGGGGTGTGTTGCTTGGTGTCTTCGGCGGCATGCTTCAGTGATATAGCACTATAAAAAGGGCAACACTTCCACTATACAAGAAGACACAACATGAATATACCGCAGTCTCCCAAATCATGCACCTCGCACAACATACACGCAACACACCGCATACATGGGAGGCCGTCCTTACATGACCATAGCTGTTTATAACACGTTAATAAATCAAAGAAACAAACCCTTAAAACATAAATGCCACAGAGCCCTCCCATCAAGTTTCTCTAGTCGATGGTGAACTTGTTGTACAAGCAAATACGACTAAAAGTAAAATACTGACATTAAAAGTTGGACTGATGCATTCATAATATATACGAGCATCTACCTAACATCAAACCCAGGTCATTCCCAGGGTATCCTTTAGATTGGGGGCCTTACATTCGAATGATATGGGTTTTTAACCAGTATGATGAACAATACAGACTCCGCAAATTTAGAGACCCTTCTTCATCTTGAGGATATATGGACACATAGCTTTGGTTGTTATATATGCAGTCAACGGGAGCCCATGCCCAGGGAAGCTCCTCTCATAACATAAATGTCCCTGTTACACCCAATAGTTGTGATTATAACTACAAGGGTTATTGCTCTCGGCAAGAATGTCATTATAAACATAAATGCATGCGTTGCAATGGGAATCAACCTTCAATAAAGTGTTGTGTCTCGCTGTCTCATGATAGCTCCCTCTTTCGATTGCGTGCTTCACAATCAAACAATAAGCAGTCAGGCTCGGGGGAAAAGCTCTGTCCCCACCACAAATTCTGTGGGCTCTGGGAAAGTCCCCAATTAACGTACATAACCTTTCGGTTATGCTTAAGGAGTATACTAACACGGAAGTAGCCTATACCCTGCTCTCTGGTTTTGAGGAAGGTTATTCGTCTCCAGTATGCTGGCTCTAGGATAACATCTGAGGCAAGAAACTTGTCATCTGCAGTGTCAAATTACAGAGAACTAAGTGATAAAATAGCTAAAGAAATAGATTTGGGTAGAATAGCCGGTCCTTTTGATAGTAAACCAATTTCAACTCTTCACATTTCGCCCATAGGTTTGGTCCCACAAAGAATGGGGGAATGCGTCTCATTACTCACTTATCTACCAGGGAACAGTATAAATGGCTTCATTGACCCTGTGATATGCTCAGTTTCTTACATTTCATTTAACAAGTTGTGGATAGGATTTCAAGGCTCGGTATAGGTTGTTTGATTGCTAAAAAGGACATAAAGTCAGCATTTCGTCTCCTACCTGTTAATTCAGCAGATTTTGATAGATTAGGCTTCAAATTTTTAAAACAAATATTCCATTGAAAATGTCTTCCCATGGGCTGTTCCATTTCACGTTCCTTGGTTGCAAAATTTGCTTCATTTTTAGAGTGGGCAGTTAGGCAGCAGTCTGGTTTGGATTCAGTTTACCATTACCTAGATGGCTTCATATTTGGGGGAAAAGTAAATTCAGATGAATGTGAGGTTTTAATGGGTACATTTGACAGTGTGTTCACATCTCGGGGTACCTATGAGCTTAAAGATGAAAACCTGAAGTGCTGATAGTATCTCGTATGTGTTTAAAATCAATACAATGCAATAAAACAAGCTGAGAGGAGAATCACATGGCATGTAGGAGGATCTTCCCCTCTCAATAGATAGGAATGTGTAAAATATGTGTGTCCAATTCGGAGCCGAGAGAGAACAAATAATATTGGACATTGTGAACGCGATAACTCTATTAAATATATACCGATCTTCATTAAATTTTGTATGTCATTAGTAAGATCTCGAACGAGCTCGAAAATCAGCGTGAGTTGACTTAAATGTAAGGAGCTATTGCCCTTTGCACCAATAATTATCCCTGGACCTTGTGAACGTTATAACATGAGTAAATATAAACCGAGCTTAATGAAATGGTGTATGTAGACTAACATTAGAAAGATCTCGGACGAGTTTGAAAATCAGCTTGATTTATTGCCCATTGCAATAATAATAATTGAACCTTGTGAACACTATAACTCGAGAAAATATTAACCGAGCTTAATGAAGTTTGTATTAAGACTAACAATGGAAATATCTCGGACAAGTTAAATATTAGCTTGATTCGACAGTAATTTACGGAGTTATTGCTCTTTTTCACTAATAGTTATGATGATTGGACATTGTGAATACCATAGCTTGAGTAAAATATGCACCCAGCTTAATTTAAAGAGGTAGTGTAATGTGGAAGCAAACCTTAAATAAAATCTTTAATAAACCATTAGAAATAGTATAACACGAAGCAAAATTTTTTTCCGGTGCGTCATTTCACATATACAAGGCGTAAAAGTAATCTTCGTTCAAAAACATACCTTTAGAATTTTCAACTTTAGGGAATTCCCCTTTTCACCGGAAGTGACGTACTGTGAGCAACGATGGCTTTGTGCTCGATGCGTCTCCATTTGAAAGCATCGCATTATAACTCATCGCCTCTTTATATTTGAATCTCTTTTTACGTACGTATACAGCTTTTGTATGCCTAAATTTTTTCACTACAAATGTGATAAAAATGGCAAGTTTTCGGCACAAAGGATGACGGTGCATTGTTGTAGCAGGCTGCAGCGGTATCAGGACATCTCGGCACTTTGAGACCTCGGCACGGCTATGCACTTGGGATAATTTTTCACCTCGACATTTTCCACGATATCTCGGCACTTGTCGGTATCTTTGTCGGTATAATGATATAAAGATACATCATTAGCCTAATCTTAAATGCCTCAATTATAAATCCTTGTCATATAAAACACTGCAGTACAGTAGGCCTACCCCTTTAATAATTATTTACAGAATACGAACATAAATTGTAAAAATTAAGATTGATCATAATTTTCGGCACTTGTTTATTTTGAGTTATCACAAATTTAAATACATGTACAAGTCTTAGAATATTTCTCTTTTCTTTAAAATTCTAAACAACGATGTAGATCTAAATTTTATGTCATAAACACACGTGTTCCGTGGTACAATAATAATGTACATTGTAGTTCAGACTTCCGAATGTGTCAATTTACGATATATTTATACATATAAATATTAATCATTTTTCTTTCAAGTCGGTTAAGATCTGCAATTATCTCTCATATCATACAATAGTTAGTTTACGGCAAATTAAATCCTTAAAAGTAGAGTCAATGATAAATGGTAAAAGATGCATGGAATATAAATAATGCTGTCGATAGACTTTTGAAGCGTGTAGTAACTTACAGAATATCGACTTAATCCCGACATCAAGTACTAGGCCTAGTTAATCGGTAAGAGAATAAAATATACTCCAATTTCTTGTTTTCGGCATTTTTGAAGATGCTCCACCGCTGACAAGTGTTTTTTTTTCTCTATCAAAAACAAGAGCAGACGACTTAGTATTACAAAAGTTACTCTACATTATCACCACCATTGAAAGTTTGAGTATCTAATTTTACTTCAAGATAAAGATATAAAAAAAATAATTGCATCCCGAAAAAATCCGTGGCACTATGTCCTATATGCAATGGAGTACTGATTACGTATGCACCAAAATCAAATTACATACGCGATTAAACACCAATTATAGTTCAAATGGTGAGTATCGTTTATACTCTGTCGGCGGTGGAGCATCTTTAATAAATTGACTGTAATTTATTTTTCTGATATTCTCAACTGGAATATTTGCAGCATATTGATCATCGTATCGCTATAAGTCTATAACAACATGATTAAAAGACATCTGACACGAACACATGCGTTTTTATGTAATAAATCTTGTACCGAAGTACATGTATATGGTTTTTGTAGGAGGTCGCCGTATAGTACTCATGCGACGACAGAGGCCCCGCCCTGCCATAGCATTGGCTACTAGCCTCGATGTTCACATGTCAGTCAATTATAATTATAGTCCAGTAATAATTATTATTATAATTATTACTGGATCGATTTTCATAATAATTTTTTTGTTTTTGTTAGATTAAAATTTTCTTTCAGAATAAATGAAGGAACATTTCCATTACACTACCTCTTTAAGCTTTGTATGTACACTAACATTTGAAAGACCTTGGACGAGTTGGAAAATAAACTTGATTCCACTCTAACTTAATTTCAGAGTTATTGTTCTTTGCGATAATAATTATTAAACCTTGTGAACACGATAATGTGAGTAAATATGTACCAGTCTTAATGAAACTTTGTTTGTAGACTTATAATAATTATGTTCTTATTTCATGAACGAAAGACATCAGTTGGCTAGTAAATCGTATAACTAGTTTTTATCAAATATCAGGTGACCGTTAAGGCCCATGGGCCTCATGTTTTATTTTGACAATAAAAACATATCCTGTATTTTGTTTTATCAAATATATATTTTGAATTACATTTCGATATCAAATGAAATCACTAATAAAGATGATAAAACATAATTGGAAAAAAATGTCCATATAATAAACTAAATATACTGACAACGGGCGAACCAGTCGTCCCACTCCCTGTGTACTGAACGCTAAGCAGGAGCAGAAACTACCACTTTTATAGACTTTGGTGTGTCTCGGCCAGGGGACAGAACCCAGAGCCTTCCTCACAAGGGCGAACGCTCAACTCAAGGCCAAAAGTGAGGCGGTGCCAAGGGAGGCATTAGGAAAGATAAAGTCAGTTAGGAAGAAAGAAAAGGAAAGATCCTAAATTTAGTCGCCTTTTACGATCATGCAATAGGGGCAGCAGGTACAATTCTAACGCCCTACCTGCAGGGCTATTATACATAAATAAATGAACAACACTTGACATAAAAATGTATACATGACATATGAAATCATGACATATGAAATATTGTTAAATTATTACATTAAACCTACAAACATTACAAAACTCTACAGCATATAAACTAACATACTGGATTGGATTTAATCATTTCTCACAAATCAAATACAACTTTTCTATTCTTCCTAACCGACTTTATCCTTCCTAATGCCTCCCTTGGCACCGCCTCACTTCTGTCCTCTGGCCGAGACACACCAAAGTCTGTAAAAGTGGTAGTTTCTGCTCCTGCTTAGCGCTCAGCAAAAAGGGAGTGGGACGACTGGTTCGCCCGTTGTCAGTATAATGTGACCGGGTGGGGGTGTGTTGCTTGGTGTCTTCGGCGGCATGCTTCAGTGATATAGCACTATAAAAAGGGCAAAAGTTCCACTATACAAGACACAACATGAATATACCGCAGTATCCCGAAACACGCACCTCGCACAACATACATGCAACACACCGCATACATGGGAGGCCGTCCTTACATGACCATAGCTGTTAATAGGACGTTAATTAAAAACAAGAGGCCCATGGGCCTTAGCGGTCACCTGAGTTCAGACATAGAATGAAACAAAGACATGCATATAAACGCTATAAATATATATTGGCCCATCAGGCCCTTGAAGTCAGTCGGTGATTTTATAAATTTTTAATCTATGAAGATTATTTGGTTCCATCAAATCTGTGAATTCAGGAGAAAGATTTTTGAAATGTTATCCATTTTGACCCCTTTTGGCCCCACCCCTCTCGCCTTAAGACCTTCCAATCTATCAAGAGTATCTGGTTCCATCAAATCTGTGAATTCAAAAAGAAGATTTTTGAAATTACCATTTTGACCCCTTTTTGGCTCCGCCCCTCTGGCCCCTGGGGGTCAGCCATGACCAGTATGGATATGATGTTAAAATGCTATTTCAGGCTAATAATTCTAACCCAGTTTGACTAATTTCCTATGAAAATTAGGCAAATAATGTTCATAAATGTGTTTTTCCTATATAAACTAAAGTAAACTTGACCCCCTCCCCAGGGGGAAACATGAGACCCCATGGTCATATTATTCACAATTTTTGTAAAGGACTTTAAGACCTTTCCATCTATGCAGAGTATTTGATTCTACCAGTTCCAGAATTTCCGAAGAAGATTTTTGAAGTTTTAGCCTATTTGACCGGTTTTGGGACCGCCCCTAAGGCCCCTAGGGATCAGTCATGGAAAATTTGGTAATAAGATTCAATGGCCATCACATAGGGATAATTCTGACTACAATTGACTAATTTCCTATTATAATGACTAAATAATGCTTAAAATTGTGTTTTCCATATATAAACTTATATATAGTAAACTTAACCCCCTCCCTAGGGGGAAACCTGAGACTCAAGGGTCATATAATTCACAATTTGCATAAAACACCTTAAGACCTGTCCATCTATGAAGAGTATTTGATTCTACCATTTCCAGTATTTAAGAAGAAGATTTTTAAAGTTTTAGCCTATTTGCCCATTTTGGCCCCGCCCCTCTGCCCCGAGGGGGTTGACCAGGACCAATATAGATATGATATTAAAATGTTATCTCATGCTTATAATTTTAAACAAGTTTGACTCATTTCGTATTAAAATTGAGCAAAAAATGCTCATAAATGTGTTTTCACTATATAAACTATAGTAAACTTGACCCCCTCCCCAGGGGGAAACGTGAGACCCCAGGGTCATATAATTCACAATTTTGGTAAAGGACCTCAAGACCTTTCCATCTATGGAGAGTATGTGATTCTACCATTTCCAGAATTTCAGAAGAAGATTTTTGAAGATATAGCCTATTTGACCCCTTTTGACCCCGCCCCTAAGGCCCCTGGGGGTCAGTCATGGAAAATTGGTTAATAGGATTCAATGGCAATCTCATACTGATAATTCTGACAATATTTGATCCATTTCCTATTACAAATGATCAAATAATACTCAAAAATGTGTTTTCCCTATATAAACTATAGTAAACTTAACCCCCTCCCCAGGGGGAAACCTGAGACCCCAGGGTCATATAATTCACAATTTTTGTAAAGGACCTAACAATGACCTTTCTATCTATGAAGAGTATTTAATTCCATCACATCTGTGAGTGGAGAAGAAGATTTTTGAAATTTTAGTCAATTTTACCCCTTTTGGCCCCTCCCATAGCTCCCTGGGGGGTGGGGACCATATAATTCACAATTTTGATTGGCCTTATGCCTTAGAAGGTTTGTGCAAAATTTCATTGAAATTGCTTCAGCAGTTTTGGAGAAGAAGTCGAAAATGTAAATTGTTTACGGACATACGACGGACGACGGACGACGGACGACGCACGACGGCGACGGACGACGACGGACAAAAGGCGATTAGAATAGGTCACTTGAGACTTCGTCTCAGGTGACCTAAAAAATACAATAAAACATCTAGAATTAAAGTTTTAGATGTTATTTGCACAGACTTATTCTTGAAAGCATGCCATCCCTGCCATGTTACCTTGTTGTATATCCCACAATTCTATCAACTTCCGGTTTGTTAAGGATATTCTTAGCAGAGTTACCCCCTTACCTTACAGAGATACATAGACAATATTTTGAGTTCAAATCCCAATCTGCCTAATTGATTTTTTTAAAACTATTTTTAACTATTTTTTTCACCTGGCTTCTGTCTTAATAACTTTCAAATAAATATTTTTGTATTGAAAAGTTTTTAAAAAAAATTATAAAAGAACAAATGACAATTCTACAAATAACTAAAAATATTTATTCAAATGTACATGCATAGCCAAACTGACCCCCTCCCAAAGTCTCATGAGTCACAGAATTCACAATTTATGCAAAGCATCTTAAGACCTATCAGTTTACTAAATCTAATTGTATCATATCTTCTAATTGAAAAGAAGAATTTAAGAATTTCTGTCATTTTGACCTTTTTGACCCCGCCCTGAAGCCCCTGGGCCATACATGGCCAATCTAGAAGTGATGTTCCAACTGTCATCTCACTATGATAATTCAAAGTCAATCAGGTGTGACATATTGAATACACAAAATGAACAAAATATTTGTTTTTCTTTTCATCATAACTGAAGTAAATTTCATCCCCTCCCCAGGGAAAAATCGGAGACCCTGGGGGTGATGAAATTCACGATTTTTGTACCAAACTAGAAGTCAGTCAGTGTCAGTGATTTTATAAATTTCACTTTTTAATTTATGGAGATTATTTGGTTCCATCAAACCTGTGAATTCAGAAGAAGATTTTTGAAATTTTAGCCATTTTGACCCATTTTGGCCCCGCCCCTCTAGTCCCTGGTGGTCAACCAGGACCAACATGGATATGGTGTTAAAATGCTATTTCAGGCTAGTAATTCAAACCCAGTTTGACTCATTTCCTATTAAAACTAAGCAAATAATGTTCACAAATGTGTTTTTCCTATATAGAATATAGTAAATTTGACCCCCTCCCCAGGGGAAAATCTGAGATCCCAGGGCCATGAAATTCACAATTTTAGTAAAGGGCCTTAACATCTTCCAATCTATGAAGAGTATTTAGTTCCATCAAATCTGTGAATTCAGAAGAAGATTTTTGAAGTTTTAGCCTATTTGACCCCTTTTTTTGGCCCGGCCCCTCAGGCCCCTGGGGGTCGGCCAGGACCAATATGGATATGATGTTAAATGCTATCTCAGGCTAATAATTCTAACCCAGTTTGACTAATTTCCTATGAAAAATAAGCAAATAACATTCATAAATGTGTTTTTCCTATATAAACTATAGTAAACTTGACCCCCTCCCCAGGGGGAAACACAAGACCCTAGGGTCATATAATTCACAATTTTTATAAAGGACCTTAAAACCTTTCCATCTATGAAGAGTATTATATTACTAGATCTACCAAGTTACCATAATATTCAGAAAGAAGATTATGGAAGTTATAGCCAATTTTGTAGCGCCCCTTTGGCCCCACCCATAAGGCCCCTTGGAGACATCTAAGGAAAATTTGTTAATAGGATTCCAAATGAACCGAATTCATAGAGAATAAGTTCCTGATTATAGACCATTTGACGCAATTCCTTATTACAAAATTGACCAAAATAAATAGCTCAAAAATGGTGTTTTCCCTCCTATTCCGCCTATATAAACTATAGAAAACTTAAACAGCCCCTCTCTCAAGGGAAAATACCAGAAGAACCAACCACCAGGGTTACGCATAGTAAAAATTCAACAATTTTTTGAAAGGGTACCTTTAGTTTACCTTTCTATCTAATTAAAGAGTAAATTGATTCCATCCACAATCTGAGAGTGGAGATGAAGGATTTTGAAATTAAAGAGTCAAATAAACTCTATTTTTGCTCCCTGCGCCTACGAGCCTGGTTCCCCCATGGGATTATGGGGAACCATATTAATTCACATTGGTTGAGTTGCCTTAATGATTGCCATAGAAGGTTTGTGGCACAATTTCATTTGAATATGTCTTCAGGTTGGTTTTTTGTGAGAAGAAGTATCTAAAAATGAAAATTTGTTTACGGACATACGACTCACATTCTGCCGGGACTGACGGCACGACTCACGGACGGACGCACAACGGCATGCCAGCGAGCGGACTGACGGACCGACATAAAGTGCGCGATTAGATGAGGTCCACTTGAGACTTTCGTTCTCCAGGTTGAGCGCTAAAAAAAGATGTTAAAATTATGTGAGATAATATCTGGCTATGTAAAAGTTTCTGTGTGTTATTGTATGTCTGGTTAGATAAGGTTTTTAACCTTTGTCGGTATTTTGATAATGTACGTAAAGTAAGTTTTTGCGAGTAAAGCGCACGGTGGCATTCACAGACCGTGGCAGCTGGCTAGATTCGGAGTAGGCTCTATAAATTCCTATGTTATATATGAAACGGAGTACTATCTACCACCTGTTTTAGATAGGGGTTACGGAAATATAAATCGTCCATAATTGGTGCTGGGACAGTGTAACGCCCTCTGTCCATTCTTTCAAACCAACATCACACGCGGATTTTTGTGGAGCAGATCGCATCAATGTCGAGATTTGGGCTCTATAAGAAGTAACAGTACGATTCGTGAGGGGAAAAAACCTTGCAACAGCCAGAGAACGGGAGGACCGTTTGCCAGAAGTGAGCAGAGTGGCAGCGTACTGCCAGGTTATTGGAGACGTAACGGGGCGGGCAGGGACAGGCCGGAGAATTGGGCGTAACGTGTTGCCGGAGCGCCATGGTACGAACTGCGAGGGCATATGTGGGAGTGTGGGCTAGAGGGGGCGATGGCGGAAGTAGGGTTGGCGCCTTACTGAGTTACTGGTTAGCACCCCGTATTCAACGCCAAGTCGCGTGTACTGTAGTAACGTTACAGCCCGTCATAGTGCGCCCTTTGTTGCGCAAGAATTTAACGCCCCCATTAGCCTAACATAACTAAGAGCCCGAACTCCCAGTGAATAAATACTCTTGATCAAGTGTTGTGGGTGTAACTAAATTAATTTGTGTGTATACAAACCGGCGTGCCAATAAATTAGTCATCAATGTTATAATATTTTGTTGTGGGGTTTTTTGTCTAGAAGGGATTGGATGTAACAAGACACTACGCCGCATAATACAACGAGAATGGATCCTTTACAGTTTTGATGTGGATACGATGGACCATGTTGACGAGACATTCATCAAAACGCTTAATACCACTATGATAGCTTATGTGTCGTGGGGGCATGATGACGGGATATTGTGCATCATTGTTTTTCCTTTCAGAGTAGGCAAGAAAATGAGTAAAAATGATTTAAATTACAAAACAAAGAGAGATACCCTTAGAGGTGATCTAGTCGGCCCTACCAAAGAAAGATCTCTGTCTGACAATTGATGAAAGATGGGATCTTTTTACCCGTGCTTTTCTAAGAAACATTTTTTCCAAAACACAATTACAAATAAAACAATTTTAGATTGACCAGAAACCGCTAATATATTTTTAAAAAAAACAAAAATAACTTTCAAAGAAAATATGTGTGGTATACATAAAACTCAACAATGAAATCTATAGATGCTGCCCGGTTGGTGAGCCATCTTGTTAACCACAGGCCGGAACAAGGGTCCGCGGAAAGGCATTATGCATCAGTCCTAAAATGTTGACAATGCACACAACTAAGGCGCATTGAGGAACAAGGGGTAACCTGCATATGAAATATTTTGATAAAGATCGCCTCGAGTATTCATTCAGCCAGAGAAAATAGCGTAACTGAGAAAAAGCTTTCTAATAACACTAATCAAGAATCCAATATTGGCCGTTCCGATATTCGTGACTCATCGAAGTTTACCGACACCGACACGATCGGATCCCAATAAACAATATGCAACAACTAGTGTCCTTTAGGTAACCGTACCAAGGCATGAAATTTGAAAACGACAAACCTTCATATGTACATCTTATTGAGGGAGAAATAAGCGGTTAACAAGTAACATTAACGATCAAAATCCAAGCCATCTTGTTTAAGCCGAATCGGTTCCAAAAGATGCAATAATGTCACCACTAGGGCCCCTATGGAAAGACCTATATCATGAAATTATTGAGAAGAGATCCCCTCAGTACTGTTTTGAGAAATATGCGGTAACAAACTTTAACTTGTCAAAATCCAAGATTGCCACCTGTCGGCCATCTAGGTTCACTGGCGATCGGTTCCCAAAATGTAGAATTAGCACAACTAGTGTTCCTTAGAGGGTAACACTGTCATAATGAAATTTGTAGAACAGATACCATCATTACCCGTTTTGAGAAATAGCGAGCTAAACAAACTTTAACTATCAAAATCCAAGAAGGCCTACCTGACTGGCCCACTAGTTGACCTAATCGGTCCCGAAAAATGCAATAATGCCAACAACTAGGGTTTCCTAGGGAGGAAACGTACCTAGTATAGAAATTTGAGAAAAGATCCCCTTCAGTACTTATCTGAGAAATAGCGGTAACCAAAAACGATTAACTGTCAAAATTCCATAATAGATGGCCACCTGGTCGGCATATCTTGATTCACCGATCGGTCCCAAAATGTAATATGCACAACTAGGGTCCTAGGGGAACCATGAATATTAAGATTTGAGAGAAGATCCCTGCAGCACTTTTTGAGAAATATCGGTAACAAACTTTAAACAATCAAAAAATCCCAAGATGCTGCCACCTGTCTGAGCCATTCATGATTGTACTCGCGATCAGCGTTCCATGGACCAGCGTCCCAAATGATTCAAATATGCACAAATGCACAACAAGAGTCCCTATGGGGAACACTACATTATGAAATTTGAGAAAGGATCCGCCGTTCAGTACTTTCTGACGAAATAGCTGTATAACAAACTTTAACTATCAAAAATCAAAGAAATGGCCGCCTGTCGGCCATTCTTGTTGACTCCGATCGGTCCCCAAAATGAGAAATTTGAAAAAATGAAAGATAGCGGTAAACAAACTTTAACTATCAAAAATCAAGATGGCCTGTCATACATCTTGTGTTGACCGATCGGTCCCAGAATGAAAATTTTTGATAAAGATCCCTTCAGCAAATTTCCTGAGAATTAACGGTAACAAGGACCGTTAACTGGACTACGGAATGTAGGGCGTAATTTGGATATAGCCCCACCATCATCACACCCATGCTGATGATGAGGATGGGAGCTAAAAATTCTGAATATCAGATTTAGTTGTTACCAAATGGGCCCCATCACAAAAAAAATCGTAGAATGGTCGTAGCCTCTGAAGTAGTCTCCGATAATTTTATAAGGATCTGCTAATTCTTGATCCAGATAAGAAGTCTAAACTATATGTAAACGTTTGGGCCTGCATGTCCTAGATGGGAGGTATAAGTGGAGTGTTCATAACGGGACTTTATGAACATGTTACAATTATTTCCAACAAACCTATTTCAATTTAGATGATTTTACAATCAAATTAGCTTAAGCTGAAAAGACCCGAGCTTGTCACTGGAAATCCAATAACCTCTGGTTTCTAAAATTTCTAATGGCAGATCCACGGTAATATAACAATTTACGATACACACTCCACTCCACATACAAGGAGCCATTTTATTATCCATTCCATATCGCATAATGAATCCTCCGTAGGACGAGAGCTTACATCGGTGCGGAAAAATCAAAAGATTTTCGAGACATATCAAAAACCTTAGATTCATGTCGAGATTGTAGAGAAAATGTTGTGCAATTACGAGGAATTTAAAAAAAAAAAACCCAGAATATAATAGGGATGTGTCATCTGAATACTAAGTCAAAATATATTTGCCAGTTAATCTCCTGTGATAAAAACATTGAGATGTAGAAGTAGGTCTTTAAACATCCTATAAGAGTTGGTAGGATTTCAGTATTATTTAAATCATTACAAGATATCTACAGTTTAATGCAATGCTTTGTTATTGCACATTTCATGTTTTATTTGTGCTATGCTCCTTGTGCGTTACATTGGCTTTTATTCCCAATCCAAATGAAATTGTGTATAAAGAAGTTGAATACAATTTTTATTTCATATATTTTTTTTTAATGGAATAGGTGGGTGTGAGTGACAAAAATTAAATATAGATGTTGTAGTTCAAGATTATCTGAATGGAGTCTTAGAAGATGGCCATAATAATTGAATGCTTTTAGTTTCCTCCTTAGATTCCGAATTGTCCTGGCCTTATGATTCCACCTTTAATAGAAGCTCTTTAAAAGCTTAAACAGGGATTAAGAATGTGTTATGTGTAATTTCAATCCAACCCGCAAACTAACATAATAGAAGGGAGTGTCTTGGTAAAGGAAAGGACAGGATAGGCCCAACATAAAAACTTACATATAAACATTGACTGATACAAGTGCAAATTTGTGGTAGTGAATATAAACGATGTACTTGATGAAAAAAAGATAAAAATACATTACATGAAGTGATGGTTTTTTACAAGATCTGAGATATAGAAAATAATTTGAATCAAGAAATAAGTTTGGAGTGAAAATATTGAGTCTGTCCCTTGAAATCACGCCACTTTGGATATAGAAACACCAGATATTGTTGTCTGGTAGTGGGAAGTCCATTTTTTTTTATAGAAAATTGTGGTAATAATAAAAAAGTAGGATTGAGATTTCACATATATTAAATGGTATATGTAAAAATATTTTCTCGAACAGTCTCCTTCTATTCTCTGAAAAGAGTACTCACAAGAAAAAGCAGGATATAACCTACAATCACAATTATTTTATGGCAATATCATGGATTCACACATGACAAACAGAAAGGTTATTACAGGAGTGTAAAATTTTAAGTATAGGATACTGTTGTTAACTTTAATCCAATTTATACCATGTGTAATTTAATTCCCTTTATTAGAGCATACAAAACTGTAAAGGTCTCCAAGATTTTAATTTATACCAAAGAGATAGTAAACTACAATAACTTAATGCACCCTTCATGTGGAAACCTGAAATGTAACAGTGTTATATGATGATTTATGATGAAAGTTGATTGGACTTAGTATATAACAAAATTCCCTTATCACACGACACCGAACTAACACTATGCTGTCAATTGGGTTTCAGTTCACTTATTTAGTTCATCATACTCTTGTGAACATAACAAATACTTCTTATTTGGGTTATAAATTGGGTCCCTGGTTTGACCTCCCGCTATGTGTATTCTTTTGTAACTCTGAAAGGAGACCCTCACAACATATTTTAATGGGAATTGCAATGAAGTCCAAACACTGTTACAAGATTTAGAAAGCACTATTACAAGCAATACTTATACCTTTTGCAGTGAAATGAAGAGTCCTTTCTTTTTGGACTGAATTCTGATAATTTTCCATACATTAATAAGGTTGATAATGAAATAATTATTGTTATTAAACAGTATATTTACAAAATGCGATGTTTTCACAGCTCATTACATGTTAATTCCTTAATTAAAACAATACAAGATCATTATCATGTTCAAAAATATATTGCTACTGGTAAAGGTGTTTCAATGAAGGAAAGGTTTGTTTTAGAGTGGAGTAAATGGAAAAAACTCATTGAATTTTCTTAATTTTATTTGTTTATATATTTATCTCTCTTGCTAACATGTTTATTTTACATATGGTGTACCATACAAAGTAAACCTTGACAAGGCCAAAAAAAAAAAAAAAAAAAAAAAAAAAAAAAAAAAAATAACTTGGCTAGCCTACCCTCCCCTCTTTATCTATTTCTCTCTGGTTATCTCTCTTCTTTTCTTCTTATCTCCTTTTTTCCTTCTTTGGTTTCTTTTCCTTCCTACTAAAAAGTGCAATACACATGTATTTATTTAATAGCTACCAATCGTTCCTTCAAAATAAGTTAAAGATAAATATGAATCAACAACTTCACTTTACAAAAAAAATGTTTGGAAATGAAAGAATGTGTGTAAGGTAGATGAAAATGATGATCTGAATGAATGCATATGTGAAGATCATAATGAATACTAAAGCAATGTTTAAGGAAATGGATGAATGAATATGGTTCTAACATATGCATGTTAATAATGACTTGAAGGATGTATGAAAATGTATGATAATGACATAGTATTTTGTATCGTATGGTTGAATAATTTTGAAGAGATAAGAGATGGTAAACGTGAGAATTGATAAGGAAATAATTATGTAATGTGTAGTTTGCAATATTGAAAAAACTGAATAAAAAATTAAGTTAATAAAAAAATATTTTTGCCAGTTTTGTATAAATGACAGTATTTACCTCACTACAGTTTCTAACATTTAAATCAAATGTGTTAGCTGTACGTTATTGGATGTGAAGTAATCCTTAGGTACAATGAATGATAAATCATCCGAGTGTATACGCGCCAGATATACCCACTCAGCAAAGTGGTTAGAATGAACAAACATACATATTTTGGTAAAAACATTTCCACTAAAATAATTCCAAACTATTTTTTTTTTTCAATGTCTACATAAACGGATCTTATACAAATCTTGATTAAAATTAACAGATCCTAACATTAACACTCGGTCACGAGCTTTCACTCACAGATGACCCATATACCACGTGAACTTCTTATCCAATACCATTTTACTTACACCTTGATCAAAAGAATTCCTGACAGTCTTTTTTCAAACTATTTGTCCCCCTTAAAATTAACTGTCAAGATTTTGTAGGTAGCAAATTTGGATTGGCCAATTCCAAAAGGTCCATCTGACATGATCCTATTTGGTATTATCACAGATCCTCTTATATATAATCGCTAAACAAATAAACAAGTGTTATCCAGTAATTACCAAAAGACAAATGTACTAGAAAACACTGACATAAATACACCGCAGCCTCCAAAATAACAAACAGACATCCACTATTGCGCATGGATGTGAAGTCGTCCTTTAAGCCCAGCCACAAAATCCTGTATCTTGAAGGGTCCGGAAATCAACAAGAGAAAAATAATGTACATACATTATACCAAGGTTATTGACTTTTCCACTACAAAGAATGTCCCAGAAATATGTCTTATCATGTTAGAAGGGACTTTTATGCATCGACTACAATATCGTATTCCAATCCCACATTAATTTCCCTACACTATTGTAGATATTACACATACCATAACGTGTAGCCTTTAGTGTGTAAAACAAGTTTGTCGAAATAGTAATACATTTACAGTCTGCAGACTACAAAGGTCACAAAGCAAGCGCATTTGACTTAGAAGGTTTTTTAGTATCATACAGAAGACAATACAATACCAATCTACAAAAACGATTACCAAAACCTACTTGACAATTGAAAATAATCAAAATAGCTAGTCTTAATTGAAAACTCTAAAAATGTCACATATTTGGAAAAACCAATATTCACAAATGCGATTACCTTTTGTACATTATTTTGAAATAAAATATCACCGCTTTAATGAAGAATGAACGTTTTTTTTTCGAACTTCGGAGACAGGATATTGATAAAGGTGACTTTGCTTTAAAGGAACTAAGCAGAACAAAACAAGAGTGTCTGTCTTCTTGGTAGACCTAAGGTAAGCAAAATCGCTAACAAAGATGGGAAAAATAGGAAAAAGAAAATATTATGCCTACTTGAGAACGTTGCTGACGAACAGATCAGGCCCGAACCAAACTAGACTTAAACAAAAATGGCATTTAAAAAGTGGTTTAGGTGCTAGCTTGTAAATTAGGAATGGAAGAAAAATGTACGCCAGGAGGATTTGTTATAGTATGTTATCAAATTTTTTAACGTTCCTATTAAGAATCCAAGGTAAGTGTAACTACGGTGCCTCCAATGTTTTGAGAGTGTTCTAGAGTGTGAGTGTGTGATAAATGTGGGGTCACAATGCCCACACAAAGATGAGGAATACGGCACTTGCTGGTCCAAAGCCGGCCTTTTGCAAGTGTCTACCACCACTTGCCCGTTCTCACAATTGAGCTGTTCTGATTCGTGACGGGACATCCGCTCTGGGGGCGAACGTCTTGGAGGGGTTTTGTGTGGGATCATCATTCATCGGACTACGAATTAAACTTCAAGTTACAAAGGCTCTACCTTATTATAGATATTAGGCATGTAGCTTGCTGGTAAGCATTCCTTCAATGTCATATTGGTGATATAAAATGTTTATCAGAATCTTAAAACTTTAATTTATTTTTCTACTTCTTCGATGTAATCAACAGCTTGATACATGTAGTTATCTCAATTTGTCTATAAATTTACGATAGACCAG
This sequence comes from Argopecten irradians, assembly GCF_041381155.1. Taxonomy (NCBI): domain Eukaryota; kingdom Metazoa; phylum Mollusca; class Bivalvia; order Pectinida; family Pectinidae; genus Argopecten; species Argopecten irradians. The sequence goes on from NC_091149.1 coordinate 26,311,676, forward strand.
TTCTGTCTTTTATACTAAATTGGTTCCCCTTCACCCATGGAAGCATCAGACTAAACTAGAAATCAATCCCTTCATTCCTACAGAAGAAGAAGGGTTTTTTTTATTATAAAAAATGCTATATTTCCCCTACTAGGCCCCTGGTTCCCCTTCACCCAGGGTTTGTTTGTTTGATTAATTAACGTCCTATTAACAGCTATGGTCATGTAAGGACGGCCTCGCCCATGGTATGTGGTTGTTTTGCGTGTATGTTTGGGTGGGGGGGGGGGATGTTGTGCGAGGTACGTGTTTTGGGAGACTGTGGTATATTCTTGTTGTGCCTTCTTGTATAGTTTGTTTAATTAACGTCCTATTAACAGCTATGGTCATGTAAGGACGGCCTCCCATGTATGCGGTGTTTTGCGTGTATGTTGTGCGAGGTGCGTGTTTTGGGAGGCTGCGGTATATTCATGTTGTGTCTTCTTGTATAGTGGAACTGTTGCCCTTTTTATAGTGCTATATCACTGAAGCATGCCGCCGAAGACACCAAGCAACACACCCCACCCGGTCACATTATACTGACAACGGGCGAACCAGTCGTCCCACTCCCTGTATGCTGAACGCTAAGCAGGATCAGAAACTACCACTTTTATAGACTTTGGTATGTCTCGGCCAGGGGACAGAACACAGTGAAATATATTCAACATCCAATGTTCATCTTCTCATCCACCTGACAGACAGAGTCTACTTTGTCCACATGGTGTTCATCATGTTTTTTAATCCGACCAGTCAATAATACTGTAATATTTAGTCTATGCGTTATGTTTAAGGTTTGTAATGTTATTATGGATTTAAAGATGCTCCATCGCTGACAAATGGCATTTATTCACTATCAAAAAGAGAAGCAGACGATTTAGTATTTTTCTTCAGTAACAAAAGTTACTTACTTTACACCATTACCACCTTTGAAAAGTTTGAGTTTCTAATTTTAATTCAAGTTCAAAAGATGAAAAATAATTAATTGCATCCCGAAAAAAAATCCATAGCACTATATCCTATATTGAATGAAGCACCGATTACGCATTCACCAAAGGCAAAATTAATTATTTTATATTATTTTTGTGTTAACTAGACCTATATATATACACGATTAAACACCTATTATTGTTTAAATGATGAATATCATTTATGCTCTGTCGGCTGTGGAGCATCTTTAATAAATGTGCTCTTGTATATATCATATCAAAGTGGTTTTTAGCTGTCATGGCGCGGCGTCCGTCGTTCCGTCAACATTTCCTTTAAATCGCTACTAGGGGAGGGGAAACAGAACTTGTATAAATTTTGGCTCTGACCCCCTGGGGGCAGGAGGGGAAATAGAGGTAAATCCTTAAATCGCTACTAGTCCATAGGATTTTCTACATGGATGTTAACTAAAATATGCCCACAACACAGTCCTTTTGGGGAAGAGGGAACATGAACTTGTATAAATTTTGTGCGTCTGATCCCCCTGGGGCCAGAAGGAGGCTTGGCCCAATATGGGGAAATAGTCGCAGGCAAATCTTTTTAAAATCGCTACGATTCATGTTCCAAAGAGTTTCTACATGGATTGGTAACCAATTTTTGCCACAAACAACCTAAGCGGAAGGGGGAACAGAACTGTAGTAAATAATCTCTGGCTCTAAGTCCCCCCGGGAGGTCAGTGACGCGATGGGGCCCTCAATAGGCGGGAAACAAGAGTGTAAATCCCTATAAATCTCATACTTGTCCTTACAGTCTATGCAAGTATTGTGTACCATATTTGGCAATAAATCACCCTTGAGGTGGGAAGTGGAACAGAACTTGTATAAATTTTGGCTCTCTCTGTACCGCCCTGGTGCGCAGGAGAGGGTGGGGCCGCCCAATAGGGGATATAGAGGTTAACAGTAAAATAATTTCTTTCAGAAAAGGAAACAATGAACCTGTAATATCCAGTCCACATTACATGAGAGCATTTACAGAAACCCAGTGTGAGCAGATACAAAGGCATTCTCCTAGGCCGTCTTGTTTATAATTTATCATGTATTCATAGCTCAAGAGGGGTCATGCTCAGCATTTCCTTCTGGAGATCATCCCGTGACGATGTTGTTAAATAGCTGCAATATAGTAGCTCAAAAGACTTTATCGATCAGAAAATGGTGTCGTCTTATAGCTACAATTGGATGGCCTATTATATGCAAACCATTAAAAAACGTTTGTTTGCATTTTTTATCTACTTGTTTGATATCGCTTTTACCGTACTAGTGCAATATAACTGGAACCACATAAAACATCAAATTGCCTCATCGAGGCATTTTATTTACATAATACGATCTATAAAAGGGAAATTTATACGGCCAGTCCACAAATTTTGATTTGACGTCCTGAGACGTACGGCAGATCTTAAGATGGAAAGTTAGTGTTGTTTTGACAAAAATGTATATCTTAATAAATGTTACACATAAATAATGGAAACCAACAAAAAAGTATAGAAAACCTAAGGCCCGAGTGATTTTCGGAGCAGTTGCTCCACTAACTACACAGTAGGGACCGGAATTCGTACCCCGGCACCCAAAAGGTTATAGTAGGCCGGGTACCATCACTATCTCGATATTTCATAAGCGTATGAATCGAGGAGATGAGCATTGAAGCTATAGACTGTATGCAAGAAACCAGGTTGGTCAGATTGCCAAAGGTCCATGTAAGGAACGAATGAGGCCTTCATCCATGTTATAGACGGTGTTCGCGTGGTATATGTTTGTTATAGCGAGGTTGTGTTTTATGGAGACTGTGGAAAAATCCTGTAGTTCTTCTTGTATAGTGTGTAACTGCATTGCCAACCTTGTTTCAACTGGGACTCATAAACAACTAAACAAACCCTGCCACACAGAAGACCACAAGCAATATACGCCCCACTCGCCGGATACACATTATACTGACAACGGGCGAACCCGATTCGTCCGGTCCTGGCCCCACATAAGCCTGAAGCGCTAAGAGCTTATAAATACTTTGTGGTGGTGGGTCTCGGCCCGAGGACGAGACACACCAGTATTACCAAACTATTCCAAACAGTACCAATGTTATTCCATCTTCTACTCTCTACCTAGACAGACAGCGATCTCCATTCGCGCAGTCCCACTCCTGGTAGTTATCAATACCAATAGCTTTATCCACATTCCGACAAGCTCAACTAATTTACGTTGAAATAATTAGTCCTAACAAGTTAATGTTTAAGGTTTTGTAATGTTAAATAATAGTGATTTACAATCCCTTGTGCCTCGCTTTTGATACTATCGTATCAAAGTGTTTTTTATTCTTATATATAAACAAACAGTCGTTACATAAATACTCACGATGTACAGTGCATCAAGATAACATTCTCTTACACTAAAGCGCGCCAATCCCCGTGAAACAGCATGATCGAGTGTCGAGGGAGCAACACGACACCATCATATACTCTGCGTGCTATGAACGAGAACCCCACGAGTGCAATTTGACAAAACCTTACCACGCACATCGAAAAGGAACGAGGAAGTGCAACTTGACAAATTAAATCTAATTATACACACACACACAATACAACAACGGCCAGCGCGCGACATGTAATTTTGAGACCACCCTATACTATACAATTATCATGCTGCGTATTGCCACACGAAAGCAGTTTCACATCGGGGACCCAAGAGGACTACTAAATCAGTCTCGTACTAACAATGTGAAACCTAAACCTTATACATTCCGGCCCCGGACTCATAAAGAACACAGTATCCACATCCCTCCATTGCAGCAAACGATATCGAAAGACACAAACCATTTGCAGCCTGCAAGATTAACTTGACCAAGTGACCTTGGCATAACCGAACTCTCAAGGTGTCTTCGGGCGGCAACTCCATACAGAATGATATAGCCCTAAAATAAAAAAGAGGCAACAGTTTTTCCATAGACCTATGTTATGTATAGATAAATAACGTCATATATAAACAGCAAAGCTCATGTAAAGACGACGCCTTCCCCTGTATGCTGTGGTTGCGTGTAATGGTTGTTGAGAGGGGCTTGTATAGGAATAACTGCAGTATATTCATCGTAATGTCTACTTGTATTAGTTCAATAATTCACTGAAAGCAAGGTCGCAAAAGGAACACCAATCACAAAAACCCCAACCCGGTCACGATAACTGACAATGGGAGAACCATTTGTCCACTCCCTGTATGCTGTAGCGCTAAGCAGGAGCAGAAACTAACTCACTTAATAGACTTTGGTAGTTTCTCGGCCAGTGGTACGGAACCCAGAGCCATCCTCACAGGCGCGAAAACGCTCAACGTCGTAGGTGCCAAAAGAGGAGGCGGTGCCGAGTGAGGCATTAGGGAAGGATAAAGACAGTTAGGAAAGAAGAGAACGATACAAATTCTAAATTCTACACGCCCTACAGAAGACACAACAGGGAGGAAAACCGAAATATTAATCAAAAGAGGGCGAAAAATAAATATTTTAAGCAATTATGGCAAGAATCAATAACTTAAAATAAACTTTAAAATGCATTCCATTACCGATAGAGTAGGAAGTCATATAAAATTACTTTAGGAGAAGTTATATTAGCCTTGATACACACAAAAGGCCGTCCGTGGTGTGTGGTCTGGTAATGAAAAGTGCAAGGAGCCAAACGTGTTGCGTATATCATACGTATCAGACGTTCCAAATTGTTTTAGTCTAGAACGTCAATTGTTTTCACCCTGTTCTATCATGTCCTGTAGAGCAAATGAGGGTATTATCGTCCGATTCATAGAGAATCAGATAACACGTCGAAGCTATCGTCAGATTTTCATGCATTAACTAACAACAATCGCTACTCCATCCAAGGACAACGATATATCGAGTCCCAGTATAGACTTCACAATTAGGTTTGGTTGTTTGGCCTAGATGATTTTCGTACATCACCACCATAATTCTGACGAGTTTTGTTATTTTTTATTTTTTTTTTCCAAACAATTTCGTCCCCTTAAGTTACGAAGTGGGTATTCTGATCCTCAGACCTTAGCTGGGAGAAGGATTGGGATACGAGGGTCAAAACAGAACCACGATATGATGTCACCAATGGGTGAACCTGGAGTTGTCACTTCAGGAGTTTGGCAGGTTAAGAAAAAAAAAAAAAAAACAAAACTGGAAAAAAAGCTTTTCATTTTCCTACTCACAGTCCGAAAAGTACAAGATGTTTATTTCACTCACTATCGAGTGCGTGCAGAAAGCGTATTATGTTTTTTTCACTTCACTATCGAACGTAACTTGCAAGCAGCGTGTTTTTTTATTCACTTAATACCAGTCAAGTAATTACCACATCTGAATATTTATAGAATTACTCATTCAAATAATACATGAATCATGCAACTAGCTCATCTAATACAAAGAGACATAGATAAAAAAAACTTTAGCACAGAACAACACAAACATTGTTACAGTAAAACATTGCATTGATAAAATTTAAAACATCAAAATACATAAGATTACATACCAAATAGCACGAGGGGGGGGGCGGCGATGGGGGGGGGGGGGGGGGATCTTACAAGCGAGCGAGGCAAACACCATCAGAATAGCCGTATCGTTGACATAACACAGTACTTGCAAATTTGTCTAGCCAAGCACGCGAACCGTGATCAGTCGATACAGGCTTATACTGTAGCTTGAGCAGACGCTGTCGCCCGGGAAAGTGGTGTACTAGCCGTATCACACCCGCATATTTTAGAATATAGAACAAACGCAATTCAACTGCTCAGCGACAATGAACGCTCCCACCCATAACACGATGTATGCGCGGTAAACTTTCACTCCCAACGGACGACAGAACCTCGACGAAAAAAAAAAGAACTAGCGACTACATCATGTTAACTATCACACCCACACGTACATACACAGACAAACCCTACACACACAAATGACACATCAAATTCACCGGATTAAGCAGACATGCGGTATGTACCAAATCGACACTCAAACAATCATTGCGCATCCATGAGCTGTCACAAACGATAACGGTGGAATTTTACGTGTCACCCGTGGAAAATTAATTGTACCCGAAAAAACAAACCACAATTGATAAACTACCATTATAAATTGTTATTAATAAAAGCATTGTTGAAAACAGATAAGAGGTTTATTTTATGCATTCCAACGGAACCAGATGTAACTTTTCCGCTTCACGAGTAGCAACTTTCTACATACCATCGACCGCCGTAAACAGTTGCTTGGTAGGTAATATCACATATTCGTATGACTGATAACAATGCTGTAGTCTAAATCACCCGCCTCACCGAAGTTCTAGAAGAATCTAGTACATTTTTCTGGTGAACCATATTTTAAAAAATCATAAAAAATGAGATGCCATTTATTTTAGAAACATGTCTAAACAAGTCTAATTGCTTGGGTCAATATTAGTACATTTATTTATATTTGAAAAAAAAAATTTTTTAATATTGTAAAAAAATATTTTTATTTTTTTTTTAACTTGTAATAAAACAAAAATTAACGCGTGTTTCTTGACAAAAACCCACCTAGTTTTTTTCTCAATCTTCTTGGTCTGTCCTATTGAATTTCTGTTTGAAAGTTATTTTCTTACTTGTTACAGACATTTTTTTCAAAAAACCAGAAAGGCTTTCGGCACAATCAATCGTACTAGAAGGTAATTTTTGTGCGATACCAGGGGCTTAAAGATCACTATCTTACGTCGATTGTGATATCTCCATTCACGATTGTCACTGCGCTTTCCGGTTAAATCCCGCATGCTCGGATGCTACAAACCACACGAACTAAATATAGCACAATCACACCACTCACTGTATCAGCTACCTGTGTCAGCCGTACTGATCACGGCGCGGCTAGACAAGTACGTTTGTCAACGGTATACAAGTCGCGACAATCTCGGAGTAAATTTCCGTGAATCTTCAGAAATATATCACCTCGATAGCATCATGAGGGGCACGTGGTATGTTCACGTGGTATTTACGTCATATTCCAATAATTGTCTGGGCCCATGTATTGGGCATGGGTAATCAAAAACCACGATGGAAAGCCCTTAACGGTTTTTGTATTGGATGTGTTTTTCTAGCACAAAAAACAATGCGTTGGCGGTCCGTATAAATGTTTCCTGAATAAACTCAGGAAATTTCCCCCCCAAAATCTGAAAGGGATGTTTGTTGATACACTTAAGAGATGGGGTGGTGGACCAGTTTGCAGTTTTCTGTAAGACCATCTTAGAAAAAGAAAGATGGCATATTTATTTGCGATATTGGTGATGGGGAATTAATAAACGATTAAAACACGTAATGAAAAGTATGAGATTAAGGCCTATTTTTTTTGTTCAAGGAGTCTCGTTTTTAAAATATTGCCAGTTTTCCGTTGAACCCACTTAATTTATTAGTATATCCGTAACCCAGGTTAATGTTTTTATTGCTAATGATTAGGTTTTTAGGTTTAGTTGCTTGTAAAAAGATTTAATCTATTGTTTTTTCATTGTTAACAATGTATAAAAGGACTTGAAAAAAGGTCATATTGAAAATTAGTATTTGCATGTTTGAGGGTTTGTTTTTTTTTTTTCAGGAAAGGGAGATGAAAAATTGATTTTTCCCACCAATCACAAAAGGGCAGGCTTAGGGAAATGAGGACATTACGTGTTTAAAATTCCTTGGGTGGGATTTTTTTCCGGTTGATTCCATATTTGCCTCTAAAAAAAAGAGGAAATAAACAAGGTTTTATTGGGCAACACAGGGGGAAAAAAAAAAGTAGCCTAGCACGTAGGAAATTACCACATTCTCAAAAAAATGGATTATGTTTAAAAGAAATTTTTCTTAATCCCATTTTGGGTATATATCTACATGGTTTTAAATCGTCCCTCAGTATATTCTGTTTATGGCATTAATGACAACCCCCCAAGAATAAATAAAATATTTCTTGTTTTTGAAATTAATATTTGATTATAGTTATAAAATTTGAATTATACTCGAAATGAAATGTAATAGGCAATGGACAGGCGAGTACAATTTTAACTTGCCTGTTAAAACAGGGTATTATATAGGTATATATTAATTTATTGTAAGTACTAAACTGTGACTATCATTTTAATTTAATTTATAAATCACTGCAATCTTGTTATTCCTAAGGAAAAGGATTTACCTTTTTTGCAAAAAAAAAAATACCATCAATTAAACATGACCAAAAAAAAATATCCAATATATCTTGCCATCAGGGGTTTTGGGGGATGTCTGTCCGAAAAAATACTTCATTTAAAACCATGTATAATCTGAATATGTGCTTTTGCGCAATGTGGTTGTTAAATGTATTGCATTTGCATGGTATGGAAAAATAAAAAACATTTTTATATATAAGTTTTAACCATTATTTTTTTTTTATTCAATATTTTTCATAGTTCTAAATTTTTTTTTTTTAACTGTTTTTGATATCTGGATCATTACCCAACCAAAAGTAAAATTGTAAAATACCTACTGAGCCCCCCCCTAAGGTATACCAATTTCGTTTTTTCAAATACTGGTGAATAGGGTATTTTTGTTTTGGGCAAGGGGGCCTATAATGGACAAATTGGGAACCTTTATTGGAACAGGCCATTGTAACTTATACACGTTTCCCAAAAAAAAATATGGAGATGGTCGCAAAAGTATTTGCCTCAACGCATTGTTATTGGTCTCTAGTCATCCAATAAAAAAACTAAGAAGGAAGACCTTTAACCCTATCAAGCGGAAAATCGGGGGTATTACAAGCATGAATGTATGAGGGGGGATTTCTGAATTTACATGAAATGCCCTAGATAATGGATTTTTTGTTTTTGCCATTGTTTATATATTTTTATTGTCCCCTCTTGAAAAGTGGTGTTCAGGGGGCAAATAAATTCTTCTCATTTTTTTTTTTTCATTTTGCATTTTATTTTTTTCTTAAACCCCATGGGGATTTTGCATTTTGAAATTCTGAGAGCCTTGGGAGGGGGGGGGGCAGTCTTAAGTGTTTAAAATAAAAAAGTCCCTGGTTTTAAGGTTTAATGGGGACTAAGGTCCGGAAAATAATTTACTTTTTGGAAAAAATTGGTCCATATAAAAGGGATCCCTTTGGCTTGATCAAAGGGGAAAAAAAACAAGCTTTAGTTTTTTTCCCCCAAAAAGTTTGTCTATTATGTTAGATTTATTTAGCTTCCATTAATATTACAAAAATTACCTTATATTTGTACTAAACCTTATTATTGGGAAAAAAAAACAACGGCATGAACAAATTCTTTTGTGGGGATAAGAATAGAAGTGTAAGGTGGCTCAATTTGACAAACAGTAAAAAAAAATATATTTTTAAAAGCTTGGAAAAATAAATTTCATTGCTTTTTATTTTATCTGCGTTCAAAATTTAGTTTACACCAGTTAGCTGATTTTTTCTCGTTCCAGGGTAAAATAAAAAGTTAATCTAAAAGATTTAAACCCACTGGAATAACAATGAGAATACTGTTTTGTTTTGGATTGGGGTGTGGTAAACCGCACATAGGGGCATTATAGAATAAAAATGGAAAAGAGATACAACAAAAAAAGGTTATAAAGGGGGGGGCGTTTCTGGATCCCCCTTTACTAAATAAGGGCAAACAAAACCCTTTTTAATACACCTGTGTGGTCCACTTTCGAAAAAGTGGGCCCTTACCAATCTTATGGATAATTGTTGAATAAAATTAAAACTGGTCAATATTACCATACCGAGTTTCATTTTCAGTAGGGTGGGGGGGTAACTTTTTTTAGTTAACCTAATTTGGACGACTTTTGAGATTTCACTAAAATTGGGAACATAAGAAAAAAACATACCAATTGCATTAAATCGATATGTACATAAAATAGGGGGGATAAAAAAGGTATTAAAAAATTCCAAAAAAAAGGATTTTCTGATTCTTCAAAAGGTAAATTTAGCATACCCCAGAGGTAACAAAACCTTTCTTACTTTAATTTAATATTATGGCAATAAAAACAAAAAAAAAAAAAAATTATATACTTGTTTTCTTTGTCACGGAAAAGTGTTTTCATTTGATAATTAAGTTTTACCAGTATGGTAATCGTTTTCCCTTCAGCCAAAAAAGGTACTTTGGTAAGAACTGTTAAAAAAAAAAAAAAAGGAACAAACTTTTTAAAATTAATGGTAAATTTAGTATTAATAATAAAGAGTGTAATAAGTGGAATTATAAAATACGTATTATACCCTGTTACTCCTTTATAATCTTTTTAGAAGGATAAAAGAACCCTCCAAACAAACTACAAGGGGAAATTTCTATAGGAGCTTGCAGTTTTGCATGTGAAAAAATGGGGCGTGACCCATGTTTAAAAAGGATATGGGGGACAAAAAATCTTATCAATAAACAAAGGGGACCACACCCTAACAATGGTCACAGAGTTTGGGAAATTTCCCCCATTTTTTGTTGGGGCCTAGTTTTTCCCTGTAATAAAATTTGTGTTTTTTTTTCTTGTGCTTTTTCTCTAGGTAACTCTTCTAAAGAATTTCTTCGGTTCCTGGCTTATTTAAATAACCATGCTAATCATATAATTAAAAAACCCACACCACCCACCAAGGCACCTATAACAAGTATCTGTTTTTTCTGTTGTAAACAACCTCCCACCAAAAAAAAACATTCCAAAACCAAAAAGGTAATAAAAAACACTAGGAGTTACAGGGGAAATATTCCTTAAATTTTAAAAATTCAAAAAATCCTTTGGTTCTTATTAATTCCTTAATGACTTTTTTTACCTTTTTCCTTTACAAATTTTCAAAAGATACATTGGATAACCCCAAGGTAAAATGGAAAACCATCCGCCAAGAGACCTGGGCGTACAAAATTTTGTAGGCAACACTTGTGTTAAGTGTAAAACCATTATTTTGTTTACATTGGGAAAATCATTTTTTCCCATTATGGACTTTGAAAAAAATAAAAAAATACCGGTTTATGCTTTTCAAGGCATTTCCTTTTCAAATTTATAATTGATTTAAACGTTAAGGATGTTTCAACATTTGAGCAATTAGTTGGTTGGGTATTTATTTGTTTTTAATTCTGCTTAGCAAACCAAAAAAAATCATTGTTATAAAACCACCTGTTTTTATTAATTTTTTTAAAAAAACCACCTTTTTTTTAAGTGTCTTAAAATGGGATGTTTATAAAAACCCACTAATTTTGGTCTGTTGTATTATAGTGTTAAAAGGGACTTTTTATTATAGATAAGTTGGGGGGGGGGGGGGGGGGGGGGGAGACTATTAAGGTTAAATTCAAATGTTAACACAATATAAAACAAACAGTACAAAAATCCACGGATTGTTTGGTACCTCTAGTATAAATTAGAAATTACTTTTTTACATTTAAAAAAAAAAATATGGTTTTTGAAGGGGGGCAAGGCGTGGTTCCTTCCAAGGTGTTTTCTCAAACAAAAAAACAAGTACTTTTTTACTTATCCTTTTCACCCTCTGGTGTCAAAAGTTGGAAAACCTTAATAGGGAAAAATAAATAAGCTTTACCTGTACCCCCCATGAGATTTACTGATCAATAGGTTTATTGGATTCTTCTTAAGATAAATTTCAGGGACGCTTTTTTGCCTCCAAAAAACTAACAAAAAAAAACAATGGACAAAGGTAATCTCACATGGTTTATACCAAATTTTAACATAGGTGGGGGGGCGTAAAAAAGCTCTTTGCAAATACTCACTTAGGGTAAGAGAAAAAAAATTGTTCACTCTCTTTTGGTGAGGGGAGATCTCGCCCCTCGGGATAAGATTTTTTATACTTTTTGTTTGACAACTTAAGAATTTTACTCCTTGGTTTGTTATTCTGTCTCAGCCCCAAGGGGTTTTATGATTTTATTACTTTTTAATATATATTGGTTCTTTGGTAGTATGCGTTAACGTTGGAAAAATAATACTGTATTATAAGTCCTAGGCCAATCAAATATAACCTAAAGATCCTTGGAGAGTCTGAAAAGAGTGTCCTCTACCAGATGTGAGGGAAACTTCTATATGTAGGGTCTTTAAGTCCAAGATCATATCTAATCATCTTATGATGTTTAGAAATATTAAGTTTGGGGAGTCTAATTGATACATACCAGTCGTCCGTGTTCGCTTATTTATACATACCTTTTAATATTGAAAATACAGAAAAACATGGTTAAAATTAACATGTGGAGAACAACAAAACAACTTTGTTATACAAATATACTTTCAGTAGTTTGTTATATGCAAATGGCGGTGGCCGACTGGTTAAGATGTCTCTGGCTTAATACCACAAGCCCTTCACTACTGAGTCACGAGTTCGAATCCAGGTAATGCCAGGTACAGGCCGCTGGTCAGTGGCTTTTCTCCGGGTACTCTTGCTTTTCTCCACCAACAAACCTGGCACGTCCTAACATGACACTATACAAGAAGACACAACACGAATATACCGCAGTCTCCCAAAACACGCACCTCGCACAACATACACGCAGCACACCGCATACATGGGAGGCCGTCCTGACATGACCATAGCTGTTAATAGGACGTTAATAAATAAAACAAACAAGTATTGCTACATATATATGAAGTGCACACTGTATACAGTGTATCCATTAAACTGACATGACTTTGCAAATCAAATCATGCTTTAATTCAGGATTTATTTTACAATTAAAACATTTAATCAAATTTTTTTTCATTTTTGTAGTGCACATAAAACTACCAGGTGTATTGTGGAAAGAGCTATTTGGCAATGAAAGAGAAGGTTCCATGTGCGCATGGAGAGACAAGATTGAGACCTGAGAGAGTCTGTAAATTAATCATGGTCTCCATGAAAGCTGGGTCCACGTCCCGAGACTGGGTGCACTGGTCTCTTGCGGATGCACACCACTTTTGGGGGTGTGATGTGCGTCCGCGTGATATCAGTGTAGCTGAAGGCTTTCACAGTAGCTCCAATTTGAGCCAACCTGTTTGCCGTGGGTTGCATCTCGTATCCGGGGGAAGAAGGTCCTGGTGGTTGAATAGGTTTTGCTCTTTTTTCTTCCTTTTTTTACTGCTACACACTACTTTGGCTTCAGACTCCGGTTAGACGAGAGGTAATATGGGCCCTGTATTATCAATCGGCTGGTCATGCCGAGCCCTTGGTTCGTAGATTTCCAAGAAGGCGGTGGCTTAGGGTCAATCGTGAGTTTAATTTGGATTGTCTTGATTCTGATCGCAGGCTTGTGGGATGTACAAATCTTTACGAAGGGCGTGCTGTCCGGCACGGCTGAAATTTTTGGGACAATTTACTTTTGTTGGTTCGAAAAAAAATTTTATTCTTTCCGGAGGGGTCATACTTATCTGGTTGTAAAAAAAAACCATGGGACACTTTGGGGGGGGGGGGGGGGACAACTTGGGTCAACCCATTTTGTTCTTTTCATTGGATTGATCCCCAATGTTGGGGTCTCCCGAGGGTTGGGTGGGGGGGCACTCAGGCTTAGCGAATTTGTATTAAATAAAACTCTAGAAAAAATAAGGATGGCTTTTCCAAAAAATACAAATCAAAATACATGAACTACAATAACCCAAAAAAAATCTCCCCAAAAAGGGGGGAAAATTTTACAACCAACAAAATCAACAAAACAAAAAAGGGCGGGTACAAATAAATCATAAAACCCCATTCCCAATACAGTTTCTGGTTTCCATGTTCCTTTATCCACAGTGTTGGCAAGACCATTGCCAGGTTTTATCCACCTTTTTTAATATATTGCAGATATAGGGGGGCATTCAAAGGCATTGCTGGAGAATGTCAAACTCTGTGAAAGCCTTGGGGGATTGGCGTGATCTATCCTAATCAGAGGTTTTTTCCGCAAAGCAACAAGCGGAGAGACCCTCCTTGGGAACCCTCAAAACAGTTTTGCCGGGGGCTCAGTGTGTGTGATTTAAAACCCACACTCTTCATTAAATTGCAGCAAGGGGGGGTAATCAGGCTGCCCAGCCTTGCGCATAAAATGACATTTTTGGGAGGGGCTGAACATTTTTACTGTTCATACTTTACATCACAAGAGGAGGAAAAAAACATTTTCCTCTCGGCTCCTCTCATGTTTAAAAAAAAAACGCATTCATTTGACGCGACAAAAAGTGGTGGCCGAGCTTGGTCCAACACACACACTTTTTATCTTAACATTCGCTACACCAACATTACCACAGAGCGTAATGTTGGATACCAAAAAAGTTTTTTAACAACTTGTCACATGTCTACATCCCTTAAATCCATAGTGAGGTTTGCCGTAGACTGCCCAGAAGGGTAACGGCCATATCATGAGAATAACAACTACACAATTGTAGACGGAAAATAACGGAATATGTCAGTTACTGTGGCCGTGAAGGTCACGACGGGGAAAAAAGACGAAAAATGTGACATTGATCAACCCGTGCACCACTGCGCTCAAATTGCGGGGGTGCACCAATGCTGCGTCTGCTCGGCACCTTGTTTCCCGCCTGCGGATCTCGGGGAGAGGGGGATTTATTACGGGAAGAATTACGGGTCAAATATACCCCAAAGGTGTCCTCTTTTCCCGAGGCTAAGGGAGGATTAGTCGCAGCGTTCAGACCCGAATGTCAGGGCAAGCCTGATGCCTCAGATCCACCCAGCGCAATAAAAAACGGGGGTGGCAAGCCTGTGGGGGGACAGTGTCACCGTCAAAAACATGCGTCGGGTCCACGGCCTTGGTGGGAAACAAAGCCTAACTGGGACATATGATGTGGCCCAGATATTGGGCTGATGCTATAGACCTGCAAAAATATTCATGGGGGACCCGGATAAAAAACAGGTTTCAAGTCTTCAAGGGTCCATATAAGCCCCAACTACCAAAACCACAATCAAATACCACAAAATAACAACAAAACCCATCTCTGGAGCTAAATACGCACCAACTCCCACTATAGCGGCGTTCCTCTCCAGGAGCCTTACCCAACAACCACCAACAAACCGTAACCGAACAGTTAAAAAAAAAGTTACCGACTGCGCTCGTAATAGACGCCTGCCATATTTAATCTTCACCGTCTAGTCTGGACAGTAAAAAAAACTTCACTGGAGGAAACCTATAGCGGACCCAGCTACTACACCACTATCGCAGAGAGCAACGCACCAGACAAAAACCACCAACGGTAAAGCTGGCGAGGCTCCCTGCACAATAAACCAACATAACCCAGTAAGGGATCATGGATGACCGACACCTATCCCTATTTCTATTAATTTTTTTAAATTGTTTCTTTTATTTCTGGACGGAACATCTATGATGTTCTATCGACGACAGCGGAGTTTGACAGTGTGACAACACATTTATCGCCACCAAACAAACCTACTTCAAAGTAGTCCTGTCGGTCCGACAGAAACTAATCCACAGGGACCAACATAGAGACAAAACACTATCATACAATGGAACTTACGCGGATTTAATAGCGAACATAGAAGGATTTTTAAAAAACATCTTAATACAAACAAAAAACCCATCCATATTCTGCCTTCAAGAATTAATGCTGAAAGACAACCATCAATCTCCGACAATTTTACACTATACACCAAAAATCCAACAACAGGTGGCTCGCCCATCAGGTGGTGTGTGTCTGTGTGGCGGTGGCGTGCATTAAAAAACGTTCTCACACGACCACATTTCAGCCATTGAGCTAAAATACCACCTTACATAAGCTGTTGCTATAAGCGCAACTCTTCACCGAAAAAATAACAGTCTGTTCTATATATTTACCTTCCAAATAACTCCATTATAGTTGTGAAGAACTTGAGTAACATCGTTATCACAAAACTACCTCAGTGCCCATAATATATTATCATGGGTGACTTTAACGCGTCATAATAGCTCCTGGGAGGGCCTCCCCAGGCACTGACGATAGAGGTAGACGTATCGAAGATTTTTATTAATACAAAACAGCTTATGTCTTTTATCAACACCAAAGCCACTAACCAACAGTATTAACACCATAGCCTGCCCTCTGCCTCGCTTAATACCAACACTTGAGTTAATATCTGTTGATGCCCATCCAATCAATTCTTTATGCGATATATGTTTTGTGGATGGTCAACGGCTTGAATCTCTGTGGGGAAGCGAATCAACTCTTACAATTAATACTTAAAAAACATTGAAGTCACCAAATCTTCGATGAGCCGATTCCTCTGTTGAATCTATCATAAGGCGGACTTGGTTCAATTTAGAAAATTTGTGGCGCAGAAGGAGCTCACTGAGGATAAATTTTTGAAATCCTCGATTGACCCCTATTAAAAATTTTCACAGAAGCGCCCTCTACTTCTAATCGTCCAACCTACAGAAAACCTATACTAACAACAAATCCGTGTCCAAACCTACTAAAGATCTCGTCTCTCCAAATGATTCAATTTAATCAATAGCATCTGGTAGAAATTCCGCACTAGATGCGCGTACTATAGCAGCTTCGCCAAAGCGATCTAAAAACTAATAACAATTTTAAAAGTTGGAGGAGACAAAAGCTCGAAAGGTGCTAATTCAAATCTGACAAGAAAAGTACTCTGTGAAACGCAAGTGTACGTCTCAAAATATTAATTCAATTACATCTTCGAAGAAAGTTTGGAGAAAATGATTTGGAAACATCAGTGGGAAAAAGAAAAGCACGAATCACCATCTCTCCAGTCCCTTCATTAACAACAATTAAAATATATTTTCTTCAAAATCTGAAATAGCGTGACGGACATATCGCCAAATAATTTACGCCCCTAAACCAATTCA
This sequence comes from Argopecten irradians, assembly GCF_041381155.1. NCBI lineage: Eukaryota > Metazoa > Mollusca > Bivalvia > Pectinida > Pectinidae > Argopecten > Argopecten irradians. Next base: position 26,328,417 of record NC_091149.1, read on the forward strand.
TACCATCAAAAATCAATCATTCAAAAAAGTTCAAAACAATTATCAACAAGCAGAAATAGGAAAAGAGACGTCTTAATTTTTAAAGTCCTTCCAATAGTGAAATTTACAATAGGCCTTTTCGAGTATACCAGAATTGCACTGAGTCCCTTGAGAAGATCAAGCGACTCGGCCAGCCTGAGGACCAGAAGACACATTCCCATATATGTATTTTAAAACAATAATACCAGACTCCTTCACTAAAATGCTCTTTCTAACTATATTTTAAATCAAAGATATACTCTCCTTCTGTTCGCAGAAATACCAGGAGTTCTGGAAGGAATAATACAATATAGACCCCCTTCTTACCGAACGCCCGCCGAAGATGCTACGGATGCTCAATCAACTCTATTCAGAACCCATGTTCATTTGACGAGTTTGTATTGTGCTAAACTCGTAAGAACTCGTAATGACTAAATACCAGATTAGTTTGGTTTCTTGGAATCAAAACAATAGTTTTAAGTCGCTTTGCAAACAGGGGGGGTCGGCTTAAGAAACGCCAAGTGGGAACGGTAGAGTCACCACACTTAGTTTTTATGACTAGAAACATTTATACGAGGAAGGCAAATTTGCAAGTAGATTCATAATTGTCGGACCGCTAAGTTACTGGTTGACCTTGAAAAGGAATACGGACAAAACGTGGCCAATATGGAATCCAATGAACGATCTCCCTCTGCTATGAGAGAGTATACGTAGGTATTCTGCCAAAAGTTTTTTATCAATATTGTATATCAGACGGAGGTCATTTCAAAAGTTCGAACCGGTTTCAAACTTATACCGAAACAGCACAACACAAGGACGCACTGGGCTATGGTGTGACGTCCCCTCAGGGTGGCGTATCCTTGCTTCCGTTCACAATAAATTTTTGTGACTCAAAAAATAAACAGCATAACCAAATGTCATTGGGCCAATCTACGACGGAAGGATCTCTATTTTGTTGCGTATGATTTTCTTGCATCAGTTTTACATGTGATCAAGAAAACAATGCACACTTATAGAACGAAACCATACAACACATGATTATATTAAAGTGCAAATTACAAAATTAGGTCCTCGCACGAAAATAGGTCTTTCAGCATACATTAATTTTTTTAGATCTCAAGATCAAAAAACTGTCTGAATTGGCACTTCATGTCAAAAAACGAAAATCAACACAATTAATGCCGGACCACAACGACACATATAGGACATTAAAAATTCAATGTAGTTTGAAACCAAACTAAATTTCCTGGGACAAATATTGCATTCGCAAACTGTCCTTTGTTCCACATATCAAACATCTGAAGGATACAGTGCTCGAAGGCTAGGCTGAACATTCTACGAGTTCATTCCCAATTCATGATCTGGGTACAGACCGATGATGAATTGCTTCTTACAGTATCTATCCGGGCAACCTTATCTAGATCAAAAACTTGACTACGGGAGCTCAAACTTGTCTATGGATCGAGCCTCGCAGCTACCATATCTAACAGATGCATGACCCTATATAGCAGAATCAGGGACATGACGTCTGGACACATTGGAGCTTTTCGAACAACACTCGCCGAGAGAGTCACCATTGCTGGATAGCTAATTGAGCCATCGTCTAGACGATCGACCGGAAGAAATCTTATCCTGGTACATGTAATGCCTGCACAAACTGAAATCCAACCACAAAAAATCCTGCATTTTTAACCTTGTTATTTCATATCTCAACCAACACCAAGAAAGTATTTACACACAACCTCTCAAAGCTCCTATACACAACTATTTGGCATCTAGAATTTCAAAGATTTATGCTGGAACTTAAATATAAGCTTCGACCCATTGACGAGTACACCGAATCGGATGTACCACCATGGCTCATTCAAACACCTGAGATCAATATATCCTCTACATGATAGGGCCAAATCCAGATGCATTACCCGAAGAACACAAATCCTCCTTTCGGGAGTGCATTAGGGCTTTCCCTGACCATGTTCAGATCTACACTGACGGATCAAAAGATGGTGATAAAGTTGCGGCAGCATGCTGTACATCTAATCACTGCTCCTCTATCCGACTCCCGGATATTGCCTCTATTTTCTCTGCGGAAGCATGTGCTATCGGTCTGGCGCTTGACCATATCGAAGAACACCGCATTGAAAAGGCAATCATCTGTTCAGACTCTCTTTCGGTTCTTCAGGCTTTGAAATCAAGATGCCCTAGAAATACTCTAATCCAAAATCTTTTAATCCGAACATTTCGATTATCTTCTAAAACTCAAATTACTTATCTCTGGATTCCCAGTCATGTGGGTATAAAGGGGAATGAACAGGCTGATGAAGCAGCTAAGACTGCTCTTCGCCTAGCACAAACAGATTTGAAACTACCATACACCGACATCAAACCTTCAATTCAGTCAGCCATCAAACACCATTGGCAACAAAGGTGGTCTACCGAAACAAACAATAAACTGTTTAAAATTCAACCTACACTTAATCCTAAACTGTCCAGTCGGAGAGACCGCAGAGAGGAAGTTGTACTCTCTCGGCTCCGAACTGGACACACATATTTTACACATTCCTATCTATTGAGAGGGGAGGATCCTCCTACATGCCATGCATGTGATTCTCCTCTCACAGTGGAGCATATTTTATTGCATTGTATTGATTTGACAGTTATTGAAAGATAACAATAACGATTTTGTGTTTAACGTTGTTTTAATAGCCAAATAGTATCTAGTCAAAGTTCAATTAATGGACATTTAAAATGACATTAGTCATTACAGTACATTTGTACATTGAGACTTATAAAGCAATATTTTGTTAAATATTTAAAAAAAAAAAGGAGATGTCATGTATATGTACATCCGTTATAATCCGACATCGGATCCGGCATTTAGTGCTACCCAATTATATGTGATTATTGGCCAATCAGAATTCAGAGTTTAATAAACCTCGTAGTTTCTCCCACACAACATGTGTTTGTGGTTGTCTAACATAACATAACGTCCTCTCCGTATTTGTCCTTGGCTTCGAGTGCTGTCCTGCGGAGACCATAAGTAGCTACAGCCGGAGACGGCGAATTCCCAAAAACGTGGACGTTCATTTGATACTCGATGAGTGGTTTTTCAAAGTCATTGTTTTCATGCCACAAGAATCTAAGATACCTTCTGCGGTCATGTTGGACGAGAAAGCAGTAAAACATTTGTTCAATGTCCACCATTATAGCTACTCTCTCTTTACGAAACCTCAACAGCACTCCTAGGAGGCTGTTCATCAAGTCTGGTCCGGACATCAGAACACTGTTCAGCGAGACTCCATTGACACTGGAGGATGAGTCGAAGACTCCACGTATACGGTCCTTTTTCTGGGGGTGGTACACCCCGAACAAGGGAAGATACCAGCGTTCCACAGCTGGATCCAGTGGCAGAGCAGGTTCAGCATGACCGGCATCGATAAGGGTTTGCATGAAAATGAGGAAATGACCCTTTTTAACTGGGTCCCGTCGAAGATTAATGTCAAGGCTTTTTGCTCTGTCTAATGCCTGCTTCCTGTTGTTTGGTAAACGTGGCCTATCTTCTTTCAGAGGTAGTGGGGCAATCCATTTACCACTATTATCTTTTTTCATTTCGGTATCCATTATGGACAGGAAACGACCGACATGCCAGGTTTGTTGTCATGGACTGTACGACGGAAGATATCAGACACTTGAAACTTGTTGTCGCACAGATCTAAGATAGACGCATGGCCCTCACTAGGATGTAGGGTCGGAATTTCCTGCCTATTGTTAGGAATTGCGTCACACTCTATCAAGTGTGGAAGTTCGAGCGTAGTTGTGCCGTCTAATGATTCGATCACAAATCCAGAAGACCGTCTCCCGCTGGTTTCTACGTTACCACTACACATTGAGAGTAGATATTCGTCGGAAGACGAGTTCGGATCAAAGGTGTTGAAAACTTCTGCACGACTGAGGGACTTATTACTTTGTTCGTCCAAGATAGCGTAGACACGAATGGAGCCACCGATGTTTGACTTGTGACGGAGATTTACCAAAACTAGTTTGGCGCAGGATTTTCCCTGAAAACCATGACCGCAGATTTCCGTGCAAATAGAGTTGACTTTAATCTTCTCCCCGTCGTTAGCTTTATCATTTTTGTCTGTGTTCTCCCCATCGTTAGGCTTGTTTTCTGCTGCAGGTTTATAGAAGTGCATAGCCGTACAGTGGCGGTTGCTGTTGGAAGTTTTGCAATGTAGAGTCACTTTGCACAGATTCCGCATGTGTTTTCCATCACATCACCGAAAACAGTGACCGTTACGATTAAGTAATTCTCTGCGTTCATCGACAGTTTTTCCTAGAAAGACCTTACAGTCATTTAAAGAGTGTCCTGACATCGCACCTTTTCGGTGTTTTCCTTTTCATCTATCACAACTGAGGTTTTGTTTGCTGATACGTGATTGCGGCCTCCTCTGTGTGTTGTTTGTGAAGCATCCGTGCTACGATCAATATCAAACCCTGAATCGTTTAAGGTTTCGGCTGTGTCTTGGATGAAAGTACAGAAGAACATGAACGGGGGGAAAACCACGCTGTTGTTACGTTTATAAGCGGTTGCTCATTCGCGCCATTTGTTCTGAATTCCTGTGGGAAGTTTCGATATGACTGGGTTTACTCCGACCGATGTGTCAAAGAAGCTTAGTACCATGCTATACTTCGGATCATGTTTAACCGCTAGTATTTCATTCAGTATGTCAACAAGCTCGAAGAGTTTTGCTTTGTTCTTGTATGTGAAGTTATTCAGTTTGTGTTTTAGAGCGTTTCTATCCGTTCCGGACTACCGTAAAAACTATCCAAGTCTTTCCCACGCTTGGTTCAATCCACGAGCCGCACCATTAGCGAAAGACGACTTAATGCTCATAGCTTGTTTTGATGAGATAGGGCCCAGCCACTTGACTAGCATGTCTAACTCTTCTGCCGGGGACGGGTCTATTTCGTTCATCACATCTTTGAAAGAATTTCTCCACGACATGTAAAACTCTGGTTGATCGGTAAATTTCAGCAGTCGGTTTGTAATCAAGTCGCATTTCAATAAATACTTAGAAATATCCAGTGCCGCGACTCCAGAATCTTTTCCCCTGTATGTGTCCTGAGGTGCACTCATTCCCCTGTATGTGTCCTGAGGTGCATTGGTAGGGGGCACAGATGTGTATGTGTTCTGAGGTACTATCGTAGTGGGCACAAACGTGTAAGTATTCTGGGTTGCACTCATTCCCCTGTATGTGTCCTGAGGTGCATTGGTAGGGGGCACAGACGTGAGTGTGTTCTGAGGTGCACTCGTAGTGGGCACAAACGTGTATGTATTCTGGGGTGCACTAGTTCGCCTGTATGTGCCCTGAGGTGCACTTGTTTGACGACTACAAATAAAGCCGGAAACCGGAGCAGAACCTAATATTCCGGAAATATTTTTTCCGTGTCAGAACAATATGTTTACTGCTATGCGCAATGCCATTTGTGTTTAGTTATTATCACATCATGCAAACATAACTCGACCCTCCGCAACGCCTACCTTCTGTAATTGGTGCTGTGTTTTGACTATTCCTGCATGTACACAAGTTGAAGGAACTAACTCTGTGATGGTATTTATTTGTCGCCATGTTGCTAGTGTCAGCATTTTGTAAAAAATATTTGAAACAGTAAGTGTTGACATGTCCTAACTTCTTTCACTGCCGAAAACCCAAAAGGTCTTCAGATATGGGACATAAATTTTGCAGGCAGTTCTTTCATTATCACTCTGATGAAAGCACTTCTGCCATGTTTTAATGATAACCATACTGACAATTGCCTAATCTGTGAAATTGTGGAGTGTACTGTGATGTAGGAAAAAACAGAGAACCAAACCATGTGATATTAATACACCATGATATATTGTCCCACGGTTTATCGTTGCTGCACTAACTGTAACTGTTGGGAGTAAACCTGCAATGTACACAACTTGTTCTTGTTCAACGATGCCTGATTGATGATACATTTGAACGTTTGTATTTATTTTTACAGGTAACTGTTAATGCAAAGGCCCTTAAAACAGTTGAAGAGGTAGAACATGTTAACCTTTATGGCCGTGGGACAGAAAAGAAGGAAGTGTGCATTGCAGACAAAACAAAATGTATAGAACTGGCTCTTTGGGCAGAGCACATAAACTGTGTGGAAAATGATCAATTCTACAGATTTGAAAATGTCCAGACACGAATATTCCAAAATGAAGCTAACAATAACACCAAAAACCAAAAGTTTGCCAATACCTGCATTCAGTAGTGTGTATGATGTTCCAGAAGATGAGAAGGAAGCATCCGATAAAGTGTCATGTGTCGCCACCGTCAAACACTGCACTGTGAAAATCAACAACAAGTGGTGCAGTTTCTGCAATAAACCTATACCCCACAATGCAGTTGGAAACGTTCTAACAAAATGTGGGAACTGCAATATGAATAAAAAAACATCTGATTTGTTCACTTCATGTGTAGAACAGATGAATCTTGAGGAAGTGTGGGGGGGGGGACCTCCACCGTGTATGCATCTTTGAAGACACTGTGAAAAACTTTCTCCACTCAGTTGACAAATTATCCCTGATGGAATCGTCGTCTGATCTTGAGGAATATCTTCTGCTTATGCCCCCTACAGAATTTAAACTCTGTAAAGATATTGTGGCCTCATTTGAACCTTTTCAAGCCGACCATATTTAAATGCCAGAGCATGCCTTGTTCACATCTTTGTCTCGTACTATTAAGCAATCTGATTAAAACACAGATCCTTATAACCACATCCGTTCAATAGAGGATCTGACAATATCCCATAAGGGGTCATGTCCAGATGACCTTTATACCACGTGTACTTCAGAGCAAATGTAGTTTCTACACCTAACAACGTCAATTGAAAATGTCTTTTCGACCAAGTATACATATATAATTAAGCTTTTGTTGTGCACTTCGGGCGAGATGGCTACACACACGAAAATAATTTGGACAGCTTTATCAAACTATTTCGTCCCCAGTCACGGTTCTGGCAGTGCCAAATTTGATTGGCCCATTTCAAAAGGTCATCTTGACGTGACCCCTAATGGGATGTTCTCAGATCCTCTTATCAAACGTAGTGATAATAAGGATCTGTATTTTAATCAGATTGATTATTAAGAAGACACTCTCCTTTTTATACATTTCATGGTTTAATGTACATATTTTATAGATTTCATTATCGTTTTGTTTCAGTCCACAACTATCAAAATCTGCCTTTAATTACTGCCAATCATATGAATCTTGAATCGGTTTCATCACACTATACTTGAAACCTTATTGTAGTGAATATATATATCAACAACTTGTATAATGGTTAACAATTTTCATACGTTGATCAACATTTTTGTTTAAAGTGCCAGTCTTAAGTTTTTTTATTTTATGTTTATTTTGTATTTGATTTCATAGATGTTCTAAGTCTTCCAAGTGTGAAAAACCTGAAATGCCAAATTATCTCAGTTGCAATAATAATATCATCTTCAGGAATATACCTGATTTGCTGATGTCCCTGGGTAAGATTCAACTTAGTAAGAATCTGGTTGACTTGTTAAACGTCTTCAACCAGAAGACAGCTTTAATGATCTTCAAAGTGACCTTTATATGCACATGTATGTATACCACACTATCACTCAGTGATGGCCTGATAGGCTTATGAGTTTTTGACCTTTTAGTATAATTCTTGTCAGCTAGTATAGATTTATCATTAATAATTTTAATGTGTAGTTTGCTATTTTATTATTTTGTGTATGATTTGGGAACAATAGATAATTGTTTGAGTTCAAACAACTTCAGTTTGTGCAATTACTGAACTTTCAATAACAACATGCCAGCTGTCATATCGTAAGAGTTGTTTCACATTTAAGGTTCATTATAAATTCCAAAAAATTACTCTATTAATTAGTACATGTCCCCTTCCTCAATAAGTGACTCAATAATCTCTGCTTAGGTATTGAAAGTTACCCTAATCATTGTTACAGTATTTGTGTTTTAGCAGCCATATTTAAATTACCCTATCATCTTTTTGTTTTGTCAACTTGTTTTTCTTCACAGTGATCCGTCTTTTTTCAACAAATACCTTTCAAATTATACACAGTGATCCGTCTTTTTTCAACAAATACCTTTAAAATAAATATATAAAATTACAGGATTTCTTGATGGACAATATTTTGTTAATGCATTTGATTAAAAATAAAGAGTTGATGCTCATGAATGCAACACATTTTTGTTTGATCTTTCTTTGCAATACCTGTGTGTATCTTAATTATAACCCCCGCAACAAAGTGGGGGGTTGGTTGGTTACTGGAAATCAGTCTGTCCGTCCGTGCGTCTGTAGACACAATTTTGTACCACCTACTCCTTCCACGTTTATGCATGATTTCAATGTAAATTTGTAGATTTCTTATATACAACATAACCTTGTACCTCCCAAAAAATTACATTTAAGACATAAAGACGATATCTAATGAACAAATATTACGAGGTTAGCCCATTTATTTACAGAGTTATTGCCCTTTTATTAAAATTTGTTTCTAGAACATAACATTTAAGAATTTTAGATGGGATGTTGAAATTTTGTATGTATATTCGAGACACAAAAACGATGTACGAAGAAAAAATATGGTTGGGCCCTTTATTTAGAGTTATTGCCTCTTTAAAAATTAGTTTCCGGAGCATAATTAATTCCTTTTGTATTTATGACAGATTGTTGAATTTTTAGGTCACCTGAGACGAAGTCTCAAGTGACCTATTCTAATCGCCTTTTGTCCGTCATCGTGCGTCGTACGTCGTGCGTCGTCCGCCGTCCATCGTATGGCGATAAACAATTTACTTTTTCGACTTCTTCTCCAAAACTACTGAACCAAATTTGTTGAAATTTTGCAGAAGCCTTCCATAGCCAAAGGTCAACCAAAATTGTGAATTTTATGGTCCCAGCCCCCCAGGGGCCTGAGGGGTGGGGCCAAAAGGGGTCAAACAGGCTTAAACTTCAAAAATCTTCTTCCGAAATTCCAGAAATGGTAGAATCAAATACTCTTCATAGATTAAAAGGTCTTGAGGTCCTTTACAAAAATTGTGAATTATATGACCCTTGGGTCTCACGTTCCTCCCTGGGGAGGGGGGTCAAGTTTACTATAGGTAGGGCGTTAGAATTGTACCTGCTGTCCCTATTGCATGATCGTAAAAGGCGACTAAATTTAGGATCTTATCTTTTCTCTTCTTCCTAACTGATTTTAACTTTCCTAATGCCTCCCTTGGCACCGAGCCTACACTTTTGTGCCTTGAGTTTGAGCTGTTTCGCACCTTTGAGGAAGGCTCTGGTTTCTGGTCCCCTTTGCCGAGCGACCACAAATCTGTAAAAGTGTTAGGTATTCTGCACCTGCATGGCCGCTCAGCCAAAAAGGGAGTGGGAACTGGTTCGCCCGAATTTCAGTAAAATGTGACCTGGGTTGGGGTGTGGTTTGCCCTGTGGTCTCTTCGGCGGCATGCTTCAGTGATAGTAAAAAACAATTATAAAAGGGCAACAAGTTTCCACTAATACAAGAAAGGACACAACATGAATATACCGCAGTCTTCACCAAAACACTAAACCTCGCACGAACATACACGCAGGCACACTCGCATGGAATAGGAGGCCGTCCTTCACATGACCATAGCTGTTAATAGGACGTTAATTAATCAAACAGACAAGTTTACTATAGTTTATACAGGGAAAAGACATTTTTGAGCATTATTTGGTCATTTGTAATAGGAAATAAGTCAAATGTTGTCAGAATTATCAGTATGAGAAGGCCATTGAATCCTATTAACAATTGTTCCACGACTGACCCTGACGACTGATCCCCAGGGGCCTGAGAGGTGGGGCCAAAAGGGGTCAAATAGGCTAAAACTTCAAAAATCTTATTCTGAAATTCCAGAAATGGCAGAATCAAATACTCTTCATAGATTGAAAGGTCTTGAGGTCCTTTACAAAATTTGTGAATTATATGACCCTGGGGTCTCGCGTTCCCCCCTGGGGAGGGGAGTCAAGTTTACTATAGTTTATATTGGGAAAACACATTTTTGAGCATTATTTGGTCATGTGTAATAGGAAATGAGTCAAACTTTGTTAGAATTATTAGCCTGAAATAGTATTTTAACATCATATCCATATTGGTCCTGGCCGACCCCCAGGGGCCAGAGGGTGGGGCCAAAATTGGTCAAAATGGCTAAAATTTCAAAAGTCTCCTTCTGAATTTACAAATTTGATGGAACTAAATACTCTTCATAGATTGGAAGGTCTTTTTAAGGCCCTTTACAAAAATTTTGAATTTCATGGCCCTGACATCTCAGACTTTCCCCTGATTAGGGGTCAAATCTATTTTAATTGATATTGGAAAAACACCTTTATGAGCATTATTTGCTTAATTTTCAGTAGGTCAAACTTGGTTAGAATTATGATCCTGTGATAGCATTTTAGCATCATATCCATATTGGTCCTGGCCAACCTCCAGGGGTAGATGGGCGGGGCCAAAACGGGTCAAAATGACTAAAATAAGAAAACAAAATCTTCTGAATTCACAGATTTGATGGAACCAGATAATCTTCATAGATTGAAAAGTCAGTTATAAAATCACTGACTGGTTTCAAGGGCCTGATGGGCCAATATATAGTGTTTTTGTGTCTTTGTTTCATTCTGTATCCGAACTCAGGTGACCGCTAAGGCGCATGGGCCTCTTGTTTAAGTTTTGTCCCTTTCAGCAAAAAAATCGTTTTAAGAGTATACATTTGTGTAAGCTTTTTGGTGTGCACTTTATAAATAGGGCAATTAATGAATGCCAATAAAATTATGTTATCATGGTGAATACAGCTAGAATGCGGGGGTATTGGGCAGCCCCAAGACGACAACTGTAGTTTGATACTGCTTATTTACTGTTAATCAGATACACGATGTATACACTTCTGTTTTAAAAAATATTTTTGTTTAAACATGTATAGCCAAGCATGGAATTGCTTTAGTAATAAAGATACAGTCCACCTTTAACATGTTGTTTTTCATCTAGTCTACCTTTTGATGTAGACAAAACTATTCCTAGCCCACCATCATTGCTGTTTGCACTACAGTACACACTTGTAACCTTGAGTACTCCTAAATTTTAATCAAATTTCATACACAAGCTTAAGACAGAAAACAAACAGAAGACCACTTGCATTTTGATGATCATTGTTGCTGCTATTTCTCAAAAATTAGTGAAAAGAGCTTTCTCTCAAATTACATTTCTTTGTCCCTAGCGGTTGACCGCATGGAAACAACCTGGTCAACAGACGGCCATCTTGAATTTTGACAATTATTGCTATTTCTCTGAAAGTACCAAAGGGATCTTCTTGAAATTTGAAGTCTATATTCATCTTAGTCCCCTGTTATACCTATTGCAATTTCCGTCTGATCTGAAAACAGGATTGTTGACTGGCAGCCATCTTAATTTTGACAAAGTTTGTTTTCACTATTTCTCAGAAAGTACCAATGATGCCTTTCTTAAATTGACTTTGTAGGATTTCAATGGTCCATATATATATGAAACAGATCCATTTTTGACAAAAATTCAACCTTAATTGAGCTGATTATGGCCATATTGAATTTTGACAACTGAAGTGTCTTGCTTCTATGCAGTCTTTATGCCCTGGATGTAACAAATATTTTAAAGGATGAGGGAAAAACAGAGAAACAATCATTCTTTGCTTTGACATAGATCACTCAATGGAGGGCACCAAGATCCCACTGGGATCTCTTGTTATTATGGCTTTAAAAATATCCTGCCTACATTTTCATATCTGCCTTTTTTTCCTTTTGGCATTCTAAAACTTGTTTTTATGCCACACTCACAGTGCCAAAATTCTAATAATTGAACCCTCGTCACGACAAAGTCAGGTTAGGGGATAAGTGTTCCATATACAATGTAATTGTAAGTTAACATTTTGCCGTCAAGTAAGCGAAAATGCTATTTATAGAACATCTTTGAAGGCAGGCACTGCTGAGACAAGTTATTTTGAAAATTGATCTTGATCACACACTTCATTCATACTATGAAATCTTGTTATCTCAAAGTCAATCGGACCATGAAGAAACTTTGAGATATAAAGTACACAAAGAATAAAATTAAACAATCGGAACAAAACATTTGGCTCAAGTGAAGTGAGGTCTGAGAGTTAAGATTTTCAGATAATGAGGCTTGACTGTAGCAGTTAAGTATAAGAATATTTTTAATTGGTCTAGTTGCCATCTGACCTGATTAAATCACAAAGATGCTTGAGAGGGGATTTGAATTGCTTGCAATATCTTCTTTAGTCTTCATCAAGCAACTATACATGTAAAACATGTACTGGGAAATTCCATTGTCAACAGTACAACTAGTGAGTAGATGTAATCATGCTCCACCTTGATTAAAAAGGGTAAATAATAGTATGTCAAATTCTATATATATATGGATATATTTTTTATGGAGTTGTGTACAGACAGCGTTATATACTGGCATCTTATTCATGAGGCTGAGGTGGCACTCAATGCAAGAAGTAATAATTTGGTTTTAAATCAATATAAGTAATCTTAAAGAGAAGCAATACTATATGATAAACTAAAACATGTATACATTGGAACAACTGTTTACTTTCACCATAATTGCTACAATGTCCAGGTGAGCGATACAGGCCCCATGGACCTCTTGTTTAGCATACGATTGCGAGATCGTTGCTTTCTAATATATTTTCTTACTTATATCTACTAGTGAAACCGCGATGTATTATTGGACAACAAGAAAATGACGTTATTGTAACAAATATTTGCATATATTTCCTTAACGATTTTCTTAATTTTCAATAGATGGTCACATTTTAATATTAACTGTGAATCCTACCATTTCGTTTCACAAGGACCTAGCACTAACATTTTAATACATGATTTTGTAACCATTATTACAACAATAGTAGGGCGTTAGAATTGTACCTGCTGCCCCTATTTTATGATCGTAAGAGGCGACTAAATTTAGGATCTTATCTTTTCTTTCTTCCTAAATTACCTTATTCTTCCTAACGTCTCCCTTGACACCACCTCACTTTTGGCCTTTAGTTGAGCGCTCGCCCCTGTGAGGAAGGCTCTGGGTTCTGTCCCCTGGCCGAGACACACCAAAGTCTATAAAAGTGGTAGTTTCTGCTCCTGCTTAGCGCTCAGGATAACGGGAGTGGGACGACTGGTTCGCCCGTTGTCAGTATAATGTGACCGGGTGGGGTGTGTTGCTTGGTGTCTTCGGCGGCATGCTTCAGTGATATAGCACTATAAAAAGGGCAACAGTTCCACTATACAAGAAGACATAACACGAATATACCGCAGTCTCCCAGAACACGCACCTCGCACAACATACACACAAGCACTGCATACATGGGAGGCCGTCCTTACATGACCATAGCTGTTAATAGGACGTTAATTAATCAAACAAAACAAACAAACAAACATGGTCGGGTCATTCGAGTTATCCCCCTTCTTCGATTTTACGTTCTTGGGGCGATATGACGAGTCTTGGGACATTGTGGTAGACAAATTTTGGGACATTGCGGCAATGAGGCGATATGTCATGCCTTTCCGCCCCAAATTATTTGGGACATTGTGACATACCCTTAGGGACATTATGAAAAAACCTTGGGGCGATATGAAAAAAAAAATGGGACTGTCTCATTGGGGGAACTGTCTAATCCCTCACCACATTCACTTTCACTAAAATAGAAAAGGTACGAGATTATGAAATACATGTATTGATCTGCAAGTGGTTGAGATGTTTCAAGATTTTTATTTCTCAGGTGTACGATTGCACTAACACTGAGAATTCTTAACAATACATGTATGGCTCTTGCTTAAAATGGTCTGTTGTCGTCAACTTCCAAACAATTATCATACTTTGAAATGTAATCGTGGATCATTTTCTGCTAGTCTAGGTAATGTTATAAGGAAGGATATATAAAAGCAAAATACTTATAAAGTGCCCTGGGCGGTAATTACGGCGAATAATATATATATTAATGTCCTTGATAACTATATACTCTGGATGGTCAGTCATTCTCTTATGACCGACGGTTTTCTTCTGTAAATTATGAATGAAACCATCAATTGCTAGTATTATTGTGATTATAATACTTTTTTTTTCTGCAGAGAAAATTTGAGAAGATTTTATTTTGTCACTTGACTCATCATTCCATAATAGTTATGAAATATATTACATATGTGGCACAATGTTATTACACACCAAAACCTATAAAAGTGGTAGTTTCTGCTCCTGCTTAGCGCTCAGCATACAGGGAATGGGACGACTGGTTGTGTTGCTTAGTGTCTTCGGCGACATGCATCAGTGATATAGCACTATAAAAAGGGCAACAGTTCCACTATACAAGACACAACACGAATATACCGCAATCTCCCAAAAAACGCACCTCGCACAACATACACGCTACACACCGCATACATGGGAGGCAGTCCTTACATGACCATAGCTGTTAATAGGACGTTAATTAAACAAACAAACAAGCCTTGATCATGCCTGTATTCCTTGCATGCTGAAAAATATTTACATAATTAAAAGAGATTAATGAATTTACAACCTGTCAAGTTTTCATTTATTTTTACATAATTTCATCATCATTATATCACGACACAGTTAATTATATTTCCAATGCAATAATCTTTAGATGATCATGAAAATCAAAAGTATAATTATTTACCTGAGTAGCATATATGGTGAAAGCCTCAATGGGACAGCTGCTAAAAAATCTGTTGTCTGACCGCTCCTGTGCACGAACCTTGCATCCATCTTTGTCGCCGTTCGGAAGCTTCGTAATGTGTTCTGCAGCAACCTTGAAACATAAAAGATTAGTATGTTAGAGTACTTGACGACTTAGGTGTCATTCATTGATTGTCAAAGTAGATATAAAGCTCTCGATCAAGATATGGAATACTGGAATATTCTTAGAAAACTTTTTTGTATACAACAGATCCCTAAAGGTGTCAACATTGGCCATCTTGGGATTTATCCAGATGACATGTCTACAAACCCGGTACTATCATCAATTAGTATGTATGTAAATAACAATTTTTGTTTCTGAAGGAAATAACTAGTGACCATATGAAAAAAAAACAACAACATTATACTGTGATATTCTCAATAATATAATAGTATTCTTGCTAATACCCTGCAAAAGCACAAACAAAAATGCAAATATCAATTTATTTTTTATACTATAATATACTCCATATACCCTGTGTTTCTGGTCTGGTGTTCCATTTTGTCGCAGAATACAGAAATCTCATCTGCTCTTGTTCTTTTCCACTCGACACGCTTCTCAATGCTGCCTGATGGGAAAGCTGGTGTCATATCGCATGGGAATGTCCTCTTTGAGAAATGTCCTGCCTCTAGGGTAGACCGTCTTGTCGAGAATTTTACAGTGAACGCATGCAGGTTATGAATGTGTTCATTAAGCATAAATAATGTTATTAAGTGTCCAGCTAATTGAATAATTGTTAACCATAAGGCTACCATACTTATAAACACGAAGCAGATATTTACCTCATTCAGAGCATTAGACTGAACACAAGTTCATAAATAGTCTAATCTAAGCAACACTTTCAAATCACAGTTAGTTTGTTTAATTTACGTCCTATTAACAGCCCATATATGCGGTATGTAGCGTGTATGTTGTGCGAGGTGCGTGGTTTGGAAGACTGCGGTATATTCATGTTGTGTCTTCTTGTATAGTGGAAGTGTTGCCCTTTTTATAGTGCTATATCACTGAAGCATTCGGCCGAAGACACCAAGCAACATACCCCACCCGATCATTATACTGACAACGGGCGAACCAGTCGTCCAACTCCCTGTATGCTGAGCGCTAAGCAGGAGCAAAAACTACCACTTTTTTATAGACTTTGGACAGAACCCAGAGCCTTCTTCACAGAGACGAACGTTCAACTTAAGGCCAAGAGTGAGGCGGTGCCAAGGGAGGCATTAGGAAAGATAAAGTCAGGTACGCAGATCCTAAATTTAGTCGCCATTTACGATCATGCAATAGGGGGAACAGGTACAATTCTAACGCCATACCTGCAGGGCATTTCACGAAAAGAAATCAATATCTCAAAAAGAAATATATACCATTAATACGTCAGTGTCCACATGATGCCTTAGCATTTTGCTGCACTTGGTTTTGTTCTTTGGCGTTGCCAGGCACATCGCACACTGTAAAGAGTATTTGAGCACGCAGAACTCTCTTTCTGATCTGAGGTGGGCATCAAACAGCTATCCATCTGAAGAAGTTCGTCGGTTATCTCCTTGTTGTATATGTTAAACTTCTTGGGTGCCAGTCGACCTGAAATAGATTAATAAAAAATGAAACGAACACTTTTTACCAAAATGGAGATATTTGCTTGTCAGTGAATTCAAAATATTCTTGAACATTACAAACAAGATATTTTATTGTTTTATAATATGTTACTTAAAACAGGTTTGTAATAGTTTCAATCAAAAATCTTGCTTTAAAATTTATAAAGATTATTACAATAACAAGGCAATGTGTAATGGAAATTGATACCATTCAAGGAATGATGTATCTATGTAACAGTGATAATAAGAACATCCTAAATACCTATATTGGTGATAATTACATATAATAAGGAATTTGATAGTTATTTGTAATAACAAAACACGCACCTCGCACAACATACATGCAACACACCGCATACATGGGAGGCCGTCCTTACAAGACCATAGCTGTTAATAGGACGTTAATCTAATAAACACACTACATACATGGGAGGCCGTCCTTACATGACCCTGGCTGTTAATAGGACGTTAATCTAATAAACACACTACATACATTGGAGGTCGTCCTTACATGACCCTGGCTGTTAATAGGACGTCAATCTAATAAACACACTACATACATTGGAGGTCGTCCTTACATGATCCTGACTGTTAATAGGACTATC
Source organism: Argopecten irradians (assembly GCF_041381155.1). Lineage (NCBI taxonomy): Eukaryota > Metazoa > Mollusca > Bivalvia > Pectinida > Pectinidae > Argopecten > Argopecten irradians. The sequence continues at coordinate 26,345,469 of NC_091149.1, forward strand.
TAATAAACACACTTACATTGGAGGACGTCCTTACATGACCCTGGCTGTTAATAGGACAAACTAATAACACACTACATACATTGGAGGCCGTCCTTACATGACCCTGACTGTTAATAGGACGTTAATCTAATAAACACACTACATACATTGGAGGTCGTCCTTACATGATCCTGACTGTTAATAGGACGTTAATCTAATAAACACACTACATACATTGGAGGCCGTCCTTACATGACCCTGGCTGTTAATAGGACGTTAATCTAATAAACACACTACATACATGGGAGGCCGTCCTTACAGGACCCTGACTGTTAATAGGACGTCAATCTAATAAACACACCACATACATTGGAGGTCGTCCTTACATGACCCTGACTGTTAATAGGACGTCAATCTAATAAACACACTACATACATGGGAGGCCGTCCTTACATGACCCTGACTGTTAGTAGGACGTTAATCTAATAAACACACTACATACATGGGAGGCCGTCCTTACATGACCCTGACTGTTAATAGGACGTCAATCTAATAAACACACTACATACATGGGAGGCCGTCCTTACATGACCCTGGCTGTTAATAGGACGTTAATCTAATAAAACACACTACATACATGGGAGGCCGTCCTTACATGACCCTGACTGTTAATAGGACGTCAATCTAATAAACACACTACATACATGGGAGGCCGTCCTTACATGACCCTGACTGTTAGTAGGACGTTAATAATATTAACAGACGATCGACAATTAACAAGACATTGATCAAGACATTGATTAAAACTAGTTTGATGCAACGAAAACCTTGTTTGTTTGGTTATTTATAATTTTAATTTCAGTATAATAAAGTAAAAAATGGTACAATGGCTTTTTGATGTACCTGGGATTAGTCCAAATAGCATAGTAGTTGTTTTACTGGGCCTAGATGCTGTAGTTTCCTGCTGTTATATTGTGGTGGAAGGGATTGAACCCATCAGAAAAGTATTAGAGAGCATTGACATCTCTCCCTACTTCCTCGATAAACTCATTCCAGGCAGGAGACTCATGGAGGTCTTGAACAAATCTGGAAGGCCTCGGCTTTGTTGTCTGCAAAAGTCTGACCATACCAGAAATCTCTTTCAGCTGCTGGAGTCTGGGTCCAATGGGAATAGTGTAATATCTAGAAAAAGAGATGTCACATATCATGAAAGGTGTTATGATACAGCATCCTGTCAAAATAAGTCATTTAGGTGTTTTCCCTATACAATTGTATCAATCACATTATGAATGGATTTTATCACATTGTTGCGTGAATAAAGAAAAAAAAATAGTTGTATCCGGAATAAAAAAAACCTTTGCACTATGGTGCATCTTTAAATTCAATTATAGATACCATTGAATAAAGCATTTAGGTAAAATAGAATAACAAAGACATGAGTTGATACTCATAAGCACACAAACAATTTTGTAAAGAAAAACATATACATGGGTCTATAGCATACACAATACTAACCATAGATAGGGCATTATACAATGCGTACTGTTAAGTGTTTATATAAGTCTGTCTTATAATATTTACAAATTGTGTAAGAAAAACATCAATATAACAGCGATGAGCAGGCCAAATATCAAATCTTAGCTACGCATTAAAATATTATAGAACTTAATTCAGATTTATTTGAAGCCGAGTTGCTTTGGGACCGACCTCGATATGCTCAAGTTTATACCCACATGGCTGGGAATCCAGAGACAAGTAATTTCAGTTTTAGAAGACAATCAAAATGTTCGGATCAAAAGATTTTGGACTAATGTGTTTCTAGGGTTTCTTGATTTCAAAGCCTGAAGAACCGAAAGAGAGTCGGAACAGATGATTACCTTTTCTATGCAGTGTTCTTCGATATGGTCAAGCGCCACACCGATACCACATGCTTCCGCACAGAAAATGGAGGCAACATCCGGGAGTTGAATAGAGGAGCATTGATTAGATGTACAGCATGCTTATATTCGGCGGCATGCTTCAGTGATATAGCACTATAAAAAGAGCAACAGTTCCACTATACAATAAGACACAACCTTGATATACCGCAGTCTCCAAAATCACGCACCTCGCACATCCTTACATGACCTGGCCCTGCAGGTAGGGCGTTAGAATTGTACCTGCTGCCCCTATTGCATGATCGTAAAAGGCGACTAAATTTAGGATCTTATCTTTTCTCTTCTTCCTAACTGACTTTATCTTTCCTAATGCCTCCCTTGGCACCGCCTCACTTTTGGCCTTGAGTTGAGCGTTCGCCCCTGTGAGGAAGGCTCTGGGTTCTGTCCCCTGGCCGAGACACACCAAAGTCTATAAAAGTGGTAGTTTCTGCTCCTGCTTAGCGCTCAGCATACAGGGAGTGGGACGACTGGTTCGCCCGTTGTCAGTATAATGTGACCGGGTGGGGTGTGTTGCTTGGTGTCTTCGGCGGCATGCTTCAGTGATATAGCACTATAAAAATGGCAACAGTTCCACTATACAAGACACAACATGAATATACCGCAGTCTCCTAAAACACGCGCCTCGCACAACATACACGCAACACATCGCATACATGGGAGGCCGTCCTTTCATGACCATAGCTGTTAATAGGACGTTAATTAATCAAACAAACAAACAAACCTTACATGACCATAGCTGTTAATAGGACGTAAATTAATCAAACAAACAAAACAAGGAAGGATAAAGTCAGTTAGGAAGAAGAGAAAAGATAATATCCTACTCCTTTAGTAGCCTTTTACGACATGCAATAGGGACAGCAGGTACGATTCTAACGCCCTACATGCAGGGTCAATGCCCATCGAATATCGAAAGAAATGAAAGTTCTGCAAAATAATAATAAAAAAAATCCATAATATTGGAATTGTTTAATGTTTTTACAAATATGCTCCATGAAAGCTGGGTCCACGTAGGCCATGGGCTAGGACTGGTCTCTTGCGGATGCACACCACTTTTGGGGGTGTGATGTGCGTCCGCGTGATATCAGTGTAGCTGAAGGCTTTCACAGTAGCTCCAATTTGAGCCAACCTGTTTGCCGTGGGAAGAAGGTGCTGGTGGTTGAATAGGTTTTGCTCTTTTTTCTACATTTTTTAATGCTGCACACAACTTTGGCTTCAGACTCCGGTTAGACGAGAGGTAATATGTGCCCTGTATTATCAATCGGCTGGTCATGCCGAGCCCTTGGTGCGTAGATTTCTAAGAAGGCGGTGGATTAGGTTCAATCCTGAGTTTAATCTGGATTGTCTTGTTTCTGATTGATCTTGCGAGTGTACTTACACCGGACTAATATTTATTATTAATCTCGCGAGCGTGCTGTCGCAAGCTTGATTTGAATTATGTTCGTTCAAAATATTCTTCCGAGTATACTACCTGTGTATCCCTGACACTTTGACATTGGATATCCATGTCATCATGAGTGTCCCCCTGTTGGGCTCCGAGGTGGGTGGGGGCACAGCTAGCGAATTGTAATAAACTCTAAAAGATGGCTTCCAAAAACAAACAAAATGAACTACAACCAAAATCTCCCCAAAAGGAATCAACCACAAATCAACAAACAAAAAGCGGTACAACAAACACATTCCCACAGTTTCTGGTCATGTCCTCTACACAGAGCGGCAAGACCACTGCAGGTTTATCACCCTTAATATTGCGAAAGGGCATCAAAGGCATTGCCGGCGATGTCAAATCTGTTAAGCCTTTGGGATCGGGTGATCTCCTAATAGAGGTTTTCCGCAAGCAACAAGCGGAGAACCTCCTTGGAACCACCAGTTTTGCCGGCCTCACTGTGTGTGTAAAACCACACTCATCATTGAATTGCAGCAAGGGGGTAATCAGGTGCCCAGCCTTGCGCAATGACAATGAGGCCGACATACTGTCATACTTCCAAGAGGAGTGCATTCCGGTCACGTACGTGAAGAGAATCATGACCAGAAAGATTTGTTTGTTTGTTTGATTTATTAACGTCCTATTAACAGCTATGGTCATGTAAGGACGGTCTCCCATGTATGCGGTGAGTGTACTGGGAGACTGCAGTATGTTCGTGTTGTGTCTTCTTGTATAGTGGAACTGTTGCCCTTTTTATAGTGCTATATCACTGAAGCATGCCGCCGAAGACACCAAGCAACACACCCCACCCGGTCACATTATACTGACAACGGGCGAACCAGTCGTCCCACTCCCTGTATGTTGAACGCTAAGCAGGAGCAGAAACTACCACTTTTATAGACTTTGGTGTGTCTCGGCCAGGGGACAGAACCCAGAGCCTTCCTCACAGGGGCGAACGCTCAACTCAAGGCCAAAAGTGAGGCGGTGCCAAGGGAGGCATTAGGAAAGATAAAGTCAGTTAGGAAGAAGACAATCTGATTAAAACACAGATCAAACTATCAAACTATTTCGTCCCCAGTCAAGATTCTGGCAGTGCCAATTTGATTGGCCATTTCAAAAGGTCATCTTGACGTGACCCCTAATGGGATGTTCTCAGATCCTCTTATCAAACGTAGTGATAATAAGGATCTGTATTTTAATCAGATTGAACACGCACCTCGAGAAAAGATAAGATCCTAAATTTAGTCGCCTTTTACGATCATGCAATAGGGGCAGCAGGTACAATTCTATATAGGTCACGACTGGTGTTACCTTGTGTCGACCCCCTGTAGCTGGCCACGGGCGGAATTCACCTGTAATTAACACCTTCTTGGGAGGGAGGTTCACTTTATACCCAACTTACCTGTGCCCCGTACAAAATGTACACTGTGACAGTTCATTTCACGGACATATATATACTGTCGTATTTCAAAGTTTTGATGTGTGCAATATGCTTTCCAATAGATTACGTTGGAATGAATTAGCTTACACTTATACATTGTATGAATAATTAATTTGTTTAAACTGTAAATTGAAGAGTTGCTTGATGTGAAATGTGATCAAATAACTATATTTCTTACGCCAGTTACAAATATACGTAGAAAATTGTCGCAATGCAATTTTACAGTTATCTTCAGTGTACATACATGTATGCATGTGCATCACTATCTTCATCGTTGTTGTCATCAATGATTATGCATAATTTGACTTAATTTGAATATAACTAACTGGAAGTGAAATATTTTCGTTCTTTACATCTTTATTATATGCATGAACTATAAAATGAGAGAACTGCAAATGGCGAAACACGAATTCAAATGTTCAATCTTTATTACAGTAGCTGTGGCGTATGTACGTGCATTTGTAAATGTACATGTGCGACCCTAAAATCGATGCCTAGTCAATTGTAAGCAATGAGCTTTTATGAATGCACACCCCAGTTATATACAGCGTGTAATCCGTTATGAAACAAATATTCCGAGAATACAATTTTCCATGATAAGCGGAAGAGCCTTTCGACAATCTGAAAAAACCCTGAAACTTGTGATTGATGCGGGAAACACTATAAGATGTTAATTATTACCATTGTTGAGTTATGAAACATCGATAATAGAAATCAAACATATAGATGGAAATTTGATTTACAGCATTTTAAATGCGGTTGTGTGAAAATGTTTCCATTTAAAGTACATGTACCAGTATACGCCTGATCGCTTCACTAAAGTTATGACATTGTGACGGTAATATTATCAATAAAGTGTTGTTGTAACAATTTGTTTGTTATTTCTTAAAATGTCGGACAAACATGACACTTAGAATAACACAATTCTCTCTTAATACATACGGTTGCACACGTAATTTGTAAACATACGCGTGAAGTGGAAACTTCGTATCGAGTAGAGTCGTGTTTGACTTCATTGTGTGATTATCACTAAAGAGATGCTGTAACAATTTGTTATTTCTTAAAATACCGGGTAAATATGACACTTTAGAATAATACCATTCTTTCTCCACACATACAGTTGCACATGTCATTCATTTTGTAAACGTACATTTTGTACATGGAAACTTTGCATCGAGTACTGTCGTCTTTGACTTCATCGTGTCCATATAGTTTTCATAGGCAAATGTTTATATGATATACAGAAACTTTAATCCCGAACATACTCCAGTTTTTCTTGTACTTTCGTTTGTATTTCAAAACATCAAGATCCGTAATTCATTTACCGTCAAGCCGTGTCCGTGATTATAACAATGGTATTTCCGGTTTATCATAGCCGATCGTTTTGCGTTTTGCGTTAATCGTTAGCCGGTATTGCGTTAATCGTTTATCGTTAATCGTTAGCGTTAGCAATCGTTAGCGTTAGCTAACGGACGATTTTTTTGCGTTGCGTTTGCGTTAGGCTGGAAACGTTAAACGGTTCAGGTACTGTAAGGCCTGCAAAGTAATCATGGGGGACCCGAACATGTTCAAGTCGGGTCCATCTAAGCCACAACACAAACCACAACAAAAATCACCTGCTGGGCCACCTGGAGCTAAAACGCCAATGCCACCGGCGTTTGTTTGTTTGATTTATTAACGTCCTATTAACAGCTATGGTCATGTAAGGACGGCCTTCCATGTATGCGGTGTGTTGCTTGTATGTTGTGTGAGGTGAGTGTACTGGGAGACTGCGGTATGTTCGTGTTGTCTTCTTGTATAGTGGAACTGTTGCCCTTTTTATAGTGCTATATCACTGAAGCATGCCGCCGAAGACACCAAGCAACACACCCCTCCCGGTCACATTATACTGACAACGGGTGAACAAGTCGTCCCACTCCCTGTATGCTGAACGCTAAGCAGGAGCAGAAACTACCACTTTTATAGACTTTGGTGTGTCTCGGCCAGGGGACAGAACCCAGAGCCTTCCTCACAGGGGCGAGCGCTCAACTCAAGGCCAAAAGTAAGGCGGTGCCAAGGGAGGCATTAGGAAAGATAAAGTCAGTTAGGAAGAAGAGAAAAGATAAGATCCTAAATTTAGTCGCCTTTTACGATCATGCAATAGGGGCAGCAGGTACAATTCTAACGCCCTACCTGCAGGGCCACCGGCGTCTCCAGAAAAAAATTTACCGCCGCTCATCATAAGCGTGCTTTATATTCACCGTCTATTGACGTTAAAAAGCTCCCTGATCAAGCCAAGCGACCAGCTAATACACAACCGCAGGAGTAACGCCAGACCAAAACCACCAAGGTGGTAAAGCTGGCGAGGCTCCCTGCACTAAACAACAAACCCAGTGAGGGATCAGATGACCCTATCCTTGGACGGAACATCTATGATGTTCTATCGGACGACAGCGAGTTTGGTGACAACACATTTATCGCCACCAAACAACCTACTTCAAGTAGTCCTGTCGGTCCGACAAACTATCCTCGGGGAGCAACATAGAGACAAACACTATCATACAATGGAACATACGCGGATTTAAAGCGAACATAGAATAATTAAAACATCTTATACAAACAAAAAACCCATCCATATTCTGCCTTCAAGAAATAATGCAGAAAGACACCATCAATCTCCGACAATTTACACTATACACTAAAACCCCAACAACAGGTGGCCGCGCATCAGGTGGTGTGGCGATGGCGGTGCATAAAAACGTCCCTCACAAACACATTCAGCTAAATACCACCTTACAAGCTGTTGCTATCAGCGCAACTCTTCACCGTAAAATAACAGTCTGTTCTATATATTTACCTCCAAATACTCCATTTAGCTGTGATGAACTGAGTAACATCGTACCACATATTATCATGGGTGACTTTAACGGTCATAATAGCATCTGGGGCTCCCCAGGCACTGACGATAGAGGTAGACGTATCGAAGAGTTTATTGATAAAAACAGCTTATGTCTTTATAACACCAATGCCCCAACATATTTACACCCTGCCTCTGGCTTGCTTACCCACATTGATCTATCGTTGTGCTATCCATCAATTCATCTGGATTATGATTGGATGGTCAACGATGATCTTTGTGGGAGCGATCACTTTCCAATTATACTAAAAAAACATAGGGTCACCAAAACTTGAGGAGCCCATTCCTCGTTGGAATCTACATAAGGCGGACTGGATTCAATTTAAAACCTTGTGCGCAGAGGAGCTCATCGAGGATAAATTTTTGAAACTTGATGACCCCATTAAAATTTTCACAGAAGCGCTCACTTCTATCACTACAAAAACCATACCAAAATCCGTGCCAAAACCTACAAAGTTTCTTCTCTCAAATGATTCATTTATCAATAGATCTGGTAGATACCAGAATTGCTCGAGTCCCTTGTCGCTGTTTAGTATAACATGATTTTGTGTATTGAGCTACTGTCACAACATTTTTTTTTTCCAAATTCGCAACAACTTCATATTTGCTAATCGTTACACTTAACACGTGGCTTGCATGTACGTGTGACCATGTAAACATTCCACATTCATGCTGTTACGTGGAAAAACAACATATGGTTCATGGTCGCATTATAACACGAATGCATTTTAGTTGTTTTTTTAGCCAATATATGTGTAGCATGGGTTCCCAAAATAATAAGGGACGCTATCTTTGGTACAAATATATATTTATTGGTACATAGACCAGGGCTTCTTGGCTCTTTGTGACAATGGTGAATGCTGGGGTTGAGCTCGACAGGGACGTCCGTTCCTTTTCGTTTTGAGGTGAAGTGAGAGTGCGGTGGGGAGAGGCCGGTGATAGAGTGTGGACAAGTGGTCCGTGCGGCACGTGCACTTTACATACATTTAAATGACGAATGGAACGATGATTTAAAATGATGTAAACAACATCTGGCTACATATGTTTGTCAAAAATTCCGATATTTTGTTAAAAGCTATGTGCTAATCAAGTGTGTGCACACCTTTGCGCATGTGCAAGTTGACTTTCGTTTTCGGTTAACGTGTAAGTACAGCCTTTTTAAGGGCCTGATTTCTTCGTGTATGTTACTTTTAAATAATGATTTAAATGTGATTCAATGTTGATCTCTATATCGCGATTTAATGCTATGTAACATAGGGTAATTTACAAAGAAAAAGCCAGACAAACTGCAAACTGCTTTCGTTTTCATTATCGATGTTATGATACCTGGCCGAGACACACCGAAGTCTGTAAAAGTGGTAGTTTCTGCTCCTGCTTAGCGCTCAGCAAAAAGGGAGTGGGACGACTGGTTCGCCCGTTGTCAGTATAATGTGACCGGGTGGGGTGTGTTGCTTGTTGTCTTCGGCGGCATGCTTCAGTGATATAGCACTATAAAAAGGGCAAAAGTTCCACTATACAAGAAGACACAACAAGAATATACCGCAGTCTCCCGAAACACGCACATCGCACAACATACACGCAACACACCGCATACATGGGAGGCCGTCCTTACATGACCATAGCTGTTGATAGAACATTAATTAATCAAACAAACAAACTAACAATTATGATACCTACTTACACTTTTATAAGTGCGAGTGTACTCTCTTTATTATTTTAATAGATTTCGCCGTGATTTCAGTGAATTCAAAAACATATACCAAGACATACCTGTCAGCGATAATCTACTATAAATCAAGAAGTGTCCTAGGTGTACGTTCCACTATGGCTTACTACATCTTGTGACCACAGTCCGCATTTGCTGCAGTTCTAAGAAATATTTCTAAAGTCATACATCCTTGCGTAAGGGAAACAGAAAAAAAAAGACAATATAAAATATCAGTCTGGGTGTCTGAGCTCTAGATCTAATGTACCCCAGAAAGGCGTTCAAGCGTGACACAGAGGAGTCACCATGTGCACAGAGACTAGACAGTGTTCTAGCGGACGACTATTTTGAACAGCGAATCAAGTCTTGAGTCTATCGTATCAATGTCTATATAATAATAAACACGCTTCTATGTAACAAAGAACACACTTAACAAAGTTCAAAGGTATTTCACATTTTAAGTTGTGATGAAGTAAAGGAAAATATTTATTCAATACACCAAGGGTGTAAACCATGTATCTCCTTGCAATAGTCCCAGAGATAATGAGCGAAAGTGCTACGTACACGGGACACCTGTTGCCGAGGATGATTTCATTCTGGAAATTAAGATTAGGAAGTAGTTAGCGTGCACTTAATGTCTAACAGACATATTTCTAGTTTATTTTTTTCTCCAATTATATCACTATTTTTAACAGGTTGTATTATATACTTTTTGGTGGTTTTGTGGTTTTGTATGTGCCTTTCTTTTCATTGGTCGAAATAACCTAATAAATGTGTCCGCCCGGTTGGTTTGGTATCTTGTTGCTTATTAGACTACTCTGAACAGTGTTCGAACAGGACAGTGCTCGAAAACTTTTTTTTTTCTTTTTTCTCTCCCGAATTTCTAAAATCATCTTTATCGCACTCCATGATCTATCACAACTATGGGGTGTAGTGGACCTTTCTTAACTCCGATTACGAGCTTTTTCACGTTTTGCGAGCAGACGACTTTTTGACAATCTTATCACTGAAGATCGCATTTTAAAACAAGAGGCCCAGAGAGCTTGTGTCGCTCACCTGGTTTGCGATGCCAAGTAGTGATCTGAATATAGGATCATTGTTTCGTTTCTGAAGGAATTTAAAGATTTTCCTCTAATTCACTGTTGGGCCCCGGGGGTTCATAGCCAATTTTTTTACCAACTCTGCCCCCCCCCCAAAAAAAAAATGTTTCTGGCCAAATTTACTTACATTCCATGAAGAACTCTATGACTAGTAGAAATTTAAAGGATTTACCTCTATTTCCCCTAATGGACAATCCGATTAAAATACAGATCCTTATAACCACTCTATTTAAAGGATCTGACGATATCCAATAGGTGGTCACGTCCAGATGACCTTTTTAACACGTGGCCCTGCAGGTAGGGCGTTAGAATTGTACCTGTTGCCCCTATTGCATGATCGTAAAAGGCGACTAAATTTAGGATCTTATCTTTTCTCTTCTTCCTAACTGACTTTATCTTTCCTAATGCCTCCCTTGGCACCGCCTCACTTTTGGCCTTGAGTTGAGCGTTCGGCCCTGTGAGGAAGGCTCTGGGTTCTGTCCCCTGGCCGAGACACACCAAAGTCTATAAAAGTGGTAGTTTCTGCTCCTGCTTAACGTTCAGCATACAGGGAGTGGGACGACTGGTTCGCCCGTTGTCAGTATAATGTGACCGGGTGGGGTGTGTTGCTTGGTGTCTTCGGCGGCATGCTTCAGTGATATAGCACTATAAAAGGGCAACAGTTCCACTATACAAGAAGACACAACACGAACATACCGCAGTCTCCCAGTACACTCACCTCACACAACATACACGCAGCACACCGCATACATGGGAGGCCGTCCTTACATGACCATAGCTGTTGATAGGACGTTAATAAATCAAACAAACAAACAAACAGTTATCACGTGGTCTTCATATCAGATACATTTTCTACACCTTGTCACATCCACTGAAAACGACATTTCGTCCCAGTATACCTAAACAATTAGCTTTATTGAGCTCTTTGGGCGAGATGACTATATAAACCAAAATAACTGACAGTTTATCCAAACTATTTCGTCCCTGAAATTCACTGTCAATATTTTGCAAGTAGCAATTTTTATATTTCTCAGATCCTCTTATCAAACGTAGTAGTAATAAGGATCTGTATTTTAATCAGATTGCCCTAAAGGGCCCCGTCCCTCCTGCCCCCCTGGGGGAAGAGCCAACATTTATACAAACTCTGTTCCCCTTCCCCCAAGGATGTTTCTGGCCAAATTTGGTTATATTCCAAGCAGAATTATATGACTAGTAGCAATTTAAAGGATTTACCCCTATTTCCCCTTTTGGGCCCCGCCCCTTCTGCCCCAGAGGGGGTCAGAGCCAACAATTATACAATCTCTTTTCCCCTTCTCCCAAGGATGTTTGTTTGATTTTTTTAACGTCCTATTAACAGCTATGGTCATGTAAGGACGGCCTCCCATGTATGCAGTGTGTAGCGTGTGAGAAGTGTGAGGTGCGTCTTTTGGGAGACTGTGGTATGTTCGTGTTGTGTCTTCTTGTATAGTGGAACTTTTGCCCTTTTTATAGTGCTATATCACTGAAGCATGCCGCCGAAGACACCAAGCAACACACCCCACCCGGTCACATTATACTGACAACGGGCGAACCAGTCGTCCCACTCCCTGTATGCTGAACGCTAAGCAGGAGCAGAAACTACCACTTTTATAGACTTTGGTGTGTCTCGGCCAGGGGACAGAACCCAGAGCCTTCCTCACAGGGGCGAACGCTCAACTCAAGGCCAAAAGTGAGGCGGTGCCAAGGGAGGCATTAGGAAAGACAAAGTCAGTTAGGAAGAAGAGAAAAGATAAGATCCTAAATTTAGTCGCCTTTTACGATCATGCAATAGGGGCAGCAGGTACAATTCTAACGCCCTACCTGCAGGGCCAAGGATGTTTCTGGCCATTTGGTTACATTCCAAGCGGAACCCTATGACTAGTAGCGATTTAAAGGATTTACCTCTATTTCCACTATTGAGCCCCGCCCAACTATTTCGTCTCTGAAATTCACTGTCAAAATTTTGCAACTAGCAATTTGATTGGCCATTTCCAAAGGTCACCTGGACATGACCCCTTATGGAATTTTCTCCGATCCTCTTATCAAACTTAGTGATAATAAGGATCTGTATTTTAATCAGATTGGCCTACAGTATATCAACATCAGATTCACAATATATATAAGTAATATCAGAGTTAATATATTTATAAACTCTAGAACAAATATTATAAGTTAGACTTTACACTAATAGATATAACTTTTCTATCTAAAATAAATGCAAGGGGAGACAATCTGTTCCCTCTATAATCTGCAATCAGGGGAGACAATCTGTCTCCTCTATGTCATATAATATCAGGGGGATACAATTCGCCCCTTTACAACTATACATTAAATTACTCTAGTCTAAGGGGAGATGATCTACCAATAACTTAGACACTACAACATATAACACTATCAATGCATTACTAACATCATATTCTAATACAAATATATACACATCATATAAATACACACCTTGCTATGGGCCGAGTCAAGTAGGCTTTGATCTATTAGGTTTATATGTGTATCTTTCGGTCCTATATATGAATGAAATACATAATATCACAAAAAGTTCTAAACTAATAAAATATCTCCCTACAAATCACTAATTTTCCATCTCTATGACGGTTATAATAGAGATCAATATATACACTTTCAAGTCAATTTAATTTATTCCAAAATAGTTTAATACATTCTGATAATTTTACCAAAATAAGGCAAATAAATATAAATAATTTACTTTGTGAACATTACACAGGATATACAATATTAGTAAGAAATAGAAAAAGAAGACTTAAGGAGTAGTAGAATTTCTTCTTAGATATATCCAAATTCCACAAAATATCTAAGAGACCAAAACACAACTGCTCGCAATAAACTCTCTCTGTGAACTACCAGCAGACAAAGGAAAGTTCTCGAAAGATAGAATTTCGGAGGGAAAGTTTGACCAATTAAAACACACATTATTATTTCTATAAACCAATATCCAGGGTTTTTGCCAGGCCTTTATAGGGTCTGGTAAACGGACCCATTCCAAATTGAAAAAATATACTGTATTTTCCCAAATTCTGCCAGTATTTTCCCAATCGCAGTAAAAAAAAATAAAACCCAAATGATGTCTTACACCTATGACATCGGATATATATATCTTGTAAAAGAGACCGGATTGATGCGCTTGAAAGTCAAATCATGTTTGGGTTTGAATCACTTGGCCCTGCAGGTAGGGCGTTAGAATTGTACCTGCTGCCCCTATTGCATGATCGTAAAAGGCGACTAAATTTAGGATCTTATCTTTTCTATTCTTCCTACCTGACTTTATCCTTCCTAATGCCTCCCTTGGCACCGCCTCACTTTTGGCCTTGAGTTGAGCGTTCGCCCCTGTGAGGAAGGCTCTGGGTTCTGTCCCCCGGCCGAGACACACCAAAGTCTGTAAAAGTGTTAGTTTCTGCTCCTGCTTAGCGCTCAGCATACAGGGAGTGGGACGACTGGTTCGCCCGTTGTCAGTATAATGTGACCGGGTGGGGTGTGTTGCTTGGTGTCTTCGGCGGCATGCTTCAGTGATATAGCACTATAAAAAGGGCAAAAGTTCCACTATACAAGAAGACACAACATGATTATACCGCAGTCTCCCGAAACACGCACCTCGCACAACATACACGCAACACACCACGTGCATGGGAGGCCGTCCTTACATGACCATAGCTGTTAATAGGACGTTAATTAATCAAACAAACAAACAAACAAACAAGAATCACTTGGTTTGGTAAATGCTATAGTGCAAAGCGTTCATGTAACAAAGTCAATCTTTTACTCGTGTCAAACAGTGCTTAACGCAATTTGAAAAAAAATAGCGAATGTTACTACTTTTTAAACCTGTCGCCAAGTAAAAATCTGATGTTAATATTCCACATTCCGACAATCCTTGTCCTGAAAGTCCAACAGAAACTGGGTGTCCGACAACACATGTTCCTACATCTAGAAATATGACAGAACTTTCAAACTTTTATTTTCCCTATTGGGCCCGCCCCTCCTGCCCCTGGGGGGGTCAGAGCCCAAAATTTATACAAACTCTGTTCCCCTTCCCCAAGGATGTTTCTTGGCAATTTGGTCTGAATCCATGGAGAACTTTTGTTTGTTTGATTAATTAACGTCCTATATTAACAGCTATAGTCATGTAAGGACGGCCTCCCATGTATGCGGTGTGTTGCGTGCATGTTGTGCGAGGTGCGTGTTTTTGGGAGACTGCGGTATATTCATGAAGTGTATTCTTGTATAGTGGAACTGTTGTCCTTTTTATAGTGCTATTTATCACTGAAGCATGCCGCCGAAGACACCAAGCAACACCACCCACCCGGTCAACATTATACTGACAACGGGCCAACCAGTCGTCCCACTCCCTGTATTCTGAGCGCTAAGCAGGAGTAGAAACTACCACTTTTAAAGACTTTGGTGTGTCTCGGCTAGGGGACAGAACCCAGAGCCTTCCTCGCAGGGGCGAACGCTCAACTCAAGGCCAAAAGTGAGGCGGTGCCAAGGGAGGCATTAGGAAAGATAAAGTCAGTTAGGAAGAATAGAAAAGATAATATCCTAAATTTAGTCGCCTTTTACGATTATGCAATAGGGGCAGCAGGTACAAATCTAATGCCCTACCTGCAGGGCCCATGGAGAACTCTAGGACTAGTAGCGATTTAAAGGAAATGTTGACGGACAGACGGACGCCGCGCTATGACAAATTAAATAATAATACTATCTTTTTATCTACCAAGTCTTTTTCATTCATGTCTCAAACAAACAAACAAAACTTAAGCTTATAAATTTTGAAAAATAGAATGCCTATAAATTGCATAATAATTAGTGGAGTTGTAGTATTGATTAATAATAATTTTAAACAATTTAAAGAGAAAAAGGAAATTACTAAATTAATAATCAATTATTTTTATTCTCTAGGAGGATGAGGCACCTCACACCAATGTGTCTGTATATGAATTGTAGAAATCATAGACTTGCATTGTGCTTACGCCATCTCATGAAAACATACAAGTTGCTACTGTAACAACAGGTGGACGAGATGCTTTTAGCTGTTTGGAAGTTGTTCCACTACTCTCCTCGTAGGTTTGATGTATTTAAAAGTGTACATAATTGTATGGGGAGGAAACATTTTCACCAATTCGTGCAGCAACAACCCGATGGCTTTCCAATGGAAAAGCATGCATTCGCTTCATCAGCAGGTTTCAGTTTATAACAGATTCCTTAGACATCCTGTTTGAGGATAGAAATGAACCTAAAATGTATGATTTACGGAACTGCATCATGCTAAAAGACCTCATTGCTATGGTCCTTCTGCTCGGTGATGTTCTCAAGCCTGTGAACAGACTCAGCCTTTTTCTACAAGATGCAGATTTGAATTTTGTGAATGTGGGCATAAAGGTTAAAGCAACAACAAATGAGTTGGAGGCTCTGATCCCACTGTTAGAAAACAAGGATGCTTCAACTTCTCACAGATAGATGAACTCTTCACTGAAATTGATGACCGGACTAATTTGGCAAGACGGCATAGAAGGAACAACTATGCCCAACTAACACCTCAGCAATTTAAATAACTGGATGACCCTTCATTTACAGTTTGATCAATGAAATCCACGATGCATTTCAGTGTCATTCTGTCTTCAAGGCCTTCCAAGCCCTAGATCCTCGGAAACTACCAGATTCTATCATCGAAATTGCAGCAATCTGATTTAAATACAGATCCCTATAATCACTCCGTTAAATAGAGGATGTGACAAAATCCCAAAGGGGGTTACGTCCAGATGACCTTTCTACCACATAGAATTCATACCAAATCCATTTTCTACACCTTGTTACATGAATTGAAAACGATATTTCGTCCCAGTAAACATACACAATAAGCCATGTTGTGCTCTTTGGGCGAGATGACTACGTTAACTAAATTAATTCGTCTAAATTAATTAAAGTTTTTTTCAAGTAATGTCGTCCCCTGAAATTCACTGTCAAAATTTTGCAAGTAGCAATTTGATTGGCCATTTTCACAAAGTTCACTTAGACATGACCTCTTATGGGATTTTCTCAGATCCTCTTATCAAACGTAGTGTTGATAAAGATCTGTATTTTAATCAGATTGAAAATTGCAGCTTTCGGAAAGTTATACTGACTATTTATGCGATGTTGAAAAAATAATTGATTAGTTCGATAATTTTTGAGTTTTGAATGAATAATTCTAGTCAGATCATGATAACATACAGTGATGTGCATAGTATACAGTACATTTTATTTTTGTCAGTGCATTGTAAGTCACCTTTAATTAAGATCATTTAATAATCTGATTAATAATACTTAAACTTAAATAATGTGATTATTCAAATTATTCTCCTGGTGTCAAATAATTGTGAATTAATCTTAAGTTAGTATTAACATTGAACCAATCAATAATATATTGTTGCTGTTCAGGCCGACATTACAAAACTTGGAGAGCATTATGGATCTTCCAAAGAGGACACCTTCAAGGGACACGTCTCAAGATGCAATGCAGATCCCGATCAGAATGCGCTAGAGACTGAGTACACAGGATTAAAACATCAGATGTTTAGGTCCAGGTACCTGTACCAGAATATTAATTCAGTCACTTTTCAATTAAATTATCATGTTTAAGTTGTAATAGTTGTCAAATTTTTTGAGTAAAATGTTTCATCATTACAATTTCAGTTAATTTAATTTTAATCTAATATTATTTGAGTTGGTTATGCTATGTGTTTCACTTTGCAATATTTGAAGGTAAAGTATTCAATTTTGTTGAACTGTTTTGTTTTTTACTAACAACTTGTTTCATATTTGTTTGTTGTTGAGTTATACATTTCCTTTTTGTTTGAAGTTTATTCTTCCACCAGTGAATGTTCGAGCTGTGTGTGGCCGTTAAATTGAAGTAAGACTAAAAAACACTCACAGAAATTGTATTTAACAGAAAAAAGCATATCATCATTGGCACTAATAATAATTTATTTGAAAAATGGAATTGACGATCTCCATGATATCGGTATACGTGGTAATTTGCCAAAATTTATTTCAAATTTCATATCTGACAGGCATTTCAAAGTTCGAACGGGTTCAACTTATTCAGAAACAGAAACACAGGAGATGGGCGTCCCCCAGGGTGGTATCCTATCCGTCACACTTTTTGGATTAAAAATTAACAGCATAACTAAATGTCTTGGCCAATCTACGGAAGGGTCTCTATTTGTGGATGATTTTTTGATCTGTAACAGATCAAAAAACATGCACACTATAGAACGACAACTACAACAATGTTTAGGCAAATTACAAAATTGGGCTGACGAAAATGGCTTTAGATTTTCAAGATCAAAAACTGTCTGCATGCATTTCTGTCAAAAACGAAAACCACACAACGATCCAGACCTCACACTCAATGGAATTAAAATTCCAGTAGTTGAACAAACTAAATTTCTTGGATTAATATTTGATTAGAAACTGTCCTTTGTTCCACACATAAAACACCTTAAGGATAAGTGCTCGAAGGCGTTGAACATTCTACGTGTTCTGTCCCATTCTGATTTGGGTGCAGACCGTGAAATGCTTCTGCGTATCTACCGTGCACTTATTAGACCAAAACTTGACTACGGCTCGATTGTCTATGGATCGGCTCGCAGCTCCTATCTACAGATGCTTGACCCTATCCAGAATCAGGGACTGCGTCTGGCACTTGGAGCTTTTCGAACAACACCTGTGAAGAGTCTCCATGTGGAAGCTAATGAGCCATCTCTAGACGATCGACGAAAGAAATTATCCTTACAGTATGCTGCTCAACTGAGATCCAATCCCAAAAACCCCGCATTTGATCTTGTATTAAATCCTCAACACCAAGACATATTCAGACAAAATCAAAAGCTCATACCAACATTTGGCATCAGAATTTCAAAGTTTTTGCAGGAACTAAATATAAATTTCGACACCATTGACGAGTAAACCATATCGGATGCACCACCATGGCTCATTCAAACACCTGATATCAATTTATCTTTGCATGAGAGGACATTACCCGAAGAACATAAATCCTCCTTTCGGGAGTGCATCAGGACTTTCCCTGATCATGTCAAGATCTACACTGACGGCTCAAAACATGGTGATAAAGTTGCGGCAGCATGCTGTACATCTAATCACTGTTCCTATATCCGACTTCCAGATGCTGTCTCCATTTTCTCTGCGGAAGCTTGTGCTATCGGTCTGGCTCTTGACCACATCGAAGAACACCGCATTGAAAAGGCAATCATCTGTTCAGACTCTCTTTCAGTTCTTCAGGCTTTGAAATCAAGAAACCCTAGAAATACTCTAATTCAAAATCTTTTAATCCGAACCTTTCGATTATCTTCTAACACTCAAATTACTTATCTGGTAGTATGACTGACAGCCTTTGGCTCAACGGTCCCAAAGATATTCTTTGTAACGTTAGTGATCAGGGTGATTAGGAGACAGAACTCGAATATCCTCTCGTGAACCTTGACGTCGATAACGAGGTCCGCAACCTCAAAACGGAAGTCAAGTCAGAAACTGTACCTGTGAAACAATCCGACATCGGATCAAGGTTTGAACATTTCTCTTTGTGGTATGGGCCGTTATCAGTATAATGTGACCGGGTGAGGTGTGTTGCTTGGTGTCTTCGGCGGCATGCTTCAGTGATATAGCACTATAAAAAGGGCAACAGTTCCACTATACAAGAAGACACAACATGAATATACCGCAGTCTCCCAAAACACGCACCTCGCACAACATACACGCAACACACTGCATACATGGGAGGCCGTCCTTACATGACCATAGCTGTTAATAGGACTTTAATTAAATAAACAAACAAACAAACAAAGCTAATAATCTACATGTATTTTATTTTGCCTAATCCAAAAACAAAATGGCTAACAGGAAGCCATCTTTTGATTTTGGTAACTGAAGTTTGTTATAGGTATTTCTTGAAAATCACTGGAAAGTTTTTTCTCAAACTTAATGCGGAGGCTCCTCTTTGCCCACTTCATTTTTAGTTCTGGTCCAGAAACACTAGTTCTGTGGTCCTGTGATTGGATGATATGGCATTATACCATAATGAAATAACTAAAAACAAGAATATCATTTAATGTAAAGAAACAGCTTATTATATAATTTAGACAAGATATCATAATGTGTGCTTTTTTTTGATTATTTTTAATACAATTAATAACATTAATTAATGTATTGGAATATACACAAGGGCAACAAATACTTATCATAAAAATATGGAAAATATAGAGCTGAATTTGCTGTTGTAAAGCAAGTTTGCAATAATATCGTTGAAGAAAACTTGACACCAAGTATTTGCATAGTTATGGTATCTCAGGTTGAAATATCTTTTTTGCAGGGAATATTTCCTTTTTATAGCTACAACCATATTTTTATGTATCCTTGTTCATAGGCAGTTACATAATTTTTGCACATGTAAAAAGCAGTGACAGTAACCTTTTCCCAGCTAGATTTCTTGTTGCAAATGTTTCAGTTGAGGAACTTAGCTAGTTTGAATTTTTTTAAGAAAAGAAGTTTACAGGTATTTTCATACCATGCCAGTGACTTCATTTCCTCCAATACTTACCAAATTAAATCCAAGCCTCTTATAAATCTTCTGTAAATCTGCTGTATGTCTATACTGCCGATAAATATTTGTAACATTGTAATGCTACTGGACATTTTTCTTTTTAAAAGCAAATTCAGCCATATATCCTTATAATGTAAGCAACACTAGGTATACTTTAATATCAATAAGTATCTTAATGACAAGGTACACAAGATAAAATCAACTGAAATCTCCAAAAGATAATCCCGGCTATCATCTAAGTATTCTGGATTTCAACTCTATACAATGTACACAGCCATACACTCGTTTCAAATATTAACTGCTGTCGCAGGGACCTTTCTACTATACGTTTGTTTGTTTGTTTGTTTGATTTATTAACGTCCTATTAACAGCTATGGTCATGTAAGGACGGCCTCCCATGTATGCATATTCTTCTATGTGACTATACATTTGGTATTGATAATCAACGCTTTTTTAGATGATTAGAAAATATATTGGCTCTTCACACCAACCATATTGTTATCAACTTGAAATACATCTTAAAACAGGAAAGGTCAAAAATAAATATTTGTATCAAAGAATACATTTCAATTTGTGAGAAACATGTATGAAATTATACTGTCTGGACTTTAGGTTACAGTATTTGCATTCGACTATTTTCTTTAAGATGGTACATTTACTATATGTACATGTAAATTAATTTAAAAGGTGAAACAGAATAGAAAGCATACACATACTGCTATATAGCAAAAGGCCTAATTTATCAGCATTAAGATTTCAGTAGATTATGTTGAACTAGTGTAAACATATCAGGACCTTTTTCAGGGGTTTAGCAATTTTGTAATAAAATTGATTGTCATCAACATTAATATTGGACTGTGTAAGAATGGTTATTTTTTTAATAGCATATCAATTGATGAGATGTATTATTAACACAAGTTTGAACATAACTAGTCAAGCAGGTTTAATATGTCATGAAGATGCTGAGCAAGATTATAATCACAACAGTTAATAGTTCAGATTGACAATTCACTTGTATAGAATGACTTTGTTCCAGTCCTAAAGGCTAAAGGCTGAAGATTGTCCAGCATAGTTGTGCCATATCCCAGTTACCAATAGGATCACATTTTGGTACAAATAAATTCTCACAAGTGTCCAACACAATGAAAGATTCTAATTGAATGATGCAGGTGTAGATGATGTTTGCTATTAATGAGGTTGCAGTCAGTCCAGCATAATTTTGGGTTCAGTGACATTTTCAGATCACAATTTGTTCAGTTGATGCTCAGAGTCCAAAGCACAGTTGATAGCTGACTAACCGATGCAGGTGAAGGATCACAATCAGCACTGATGAGGGTTTACAGTGTCCGCGCACAATTAGTTTATTTTCTGAGTGAGTTGTATACATGTATATTAGTTGACTAATAAGTGTCAAGCACTTGATCGCTCCGAATGACAGATACGTTTGTCAGATCATAATTTGTGATCCGAGTAACTGATCATATTCTGTAATAATGAATTTCATTCAAGTTCATTAGGGTACATAAATCTTGCACAGTATTTCATGACATGTTGCACCTTATCTATTCTACAATAAGCCCATGTAAAATCAGAAACCAGACAGCATGACATAACCAGGAAAAATAAAGTCATGTTATAACCACAAACCACACATTGTCACGAAGTTAGAATGATTGTGTCATTTTCTTTTGGGTCAAAGGCTTTATTGCAGAATAAATAAGACAGATATGAATCCGATTGATGTCCCCCCCCCCCTCCATTCCTTCCACCCCAACTAACCTAGGAGGCCCGGAATTTAAGCAATACCTCCATTTCCCCTTAATATGCTCCGGTACACAGTTATCACAACTTAGACTGCAGCATAAACCAGTTTATGATCAGTCCAGCAACATTCTTTTTGTTTGTTTGATTAATTAACGTCCTATTAACAGCTATGGTCATGTAAGGACGGCCTCCCATGTATGCGGCGTGTTGCATGTATTTTTTGCGAGGTGCGTGTATTGGGAGGCTGCGGTATATTCATGTTGTGCCTTCTTGTATAGTGGAAATGTTGCCCTTTTTATAGTGCTATATCACTGAAGCATGACGCCGAAGACACCGAGCAACACACCCCACCCGGTCACATTATACTGACAACGGACGAACCAGTCGTCCCACTCCCTGTTGGTGAAGATAAGATCAAGTATAGAGCCATAATCTGTTGTTACAGTGGATACTATTTGTTCACATTTAAACTTACTGGTCATCCAGTTTAAAAAATTGCCATCCGAGATTGTATCAACATTGAAATCACCAACAATGAGAATAGATGTGGCACATCTCTTGGATAATTTGAATCATTAGGATTAATAGTTCTTGATTTCAGAATCGAAAGGTTTTCATTTGACAGTTTGCTATTTTCCAATGAACGCAATCTATTCAAGAGTTCAGCAAAATCTTTGTCATCTTTCTGACGCATAATTTCACTTAATTCGTGCATCATAAACAGTGACTTCCAAAGGTTGGTAGCTAGAGGGCCCATTTGCTCGTCCAAGTCTGCAAAAATCCACTTGTCCATTACAGGCTTTAACTGATACAAGTCGCCTATAAATTCAGTATTACACTGGCTTTAACTGATACAAGTCGCCTATAAGTATTACACTGACTCCACCAAATAACTGTCGCTGGTTTCCCTTAACTTTTTTAAGACACTCATTTATTAGTGAAAGCATCCTATTTCCCACCATAGACACTTCATCAATAATAACAACAGAAAGATCTCTGTATTTCACTCTGAGAGTGTTTAGTGTGTCAGAATCTACATTATAGTTTTAGAAACCACGATTTGATGAGCGCTAAGCAGGAGCAGAAACTAACACTTTTATAGACTGATCTAAATACAGATCCTTATAACCACTCCGTGAAATAGAGGATCTGACAAAATCCCATAGGGGGTCACGTCCAGATGACCTTTCTACCACATGGAATTCATACCAAATCCATTTTCTACACCTTGTTACATCTATTGAAAACGATATTTCGTCCCAGTAAACATACACAATAAGCTTTGTTGTGCTCTTTGGGCGAGATGACTACGTTAACTAAATTAATTCTGACAGTTTTTTCAAACAATTTCGTCCCCTGAAATTCACTGTCAAAATTTTGCAAGTAGCAATTTGATTGGCCATTTTCAAAGATCACCTGGACATGACCTCTGATAGGATTTTCTCAGATCCTCTTATCAAACGTAGATTGTTTTAAAATGCGCATCATAGCGGAGAAAAAAACAACATTATATTGGCGCGAAATCAGCAGAGACAAGATGGCCAAAAGAAAACTGTTCGAAGAAGAGAAAAATATAACGGATTATCTAGCGGATTTGTCAGACGTAAAAACATGTGGGAAAACAAGATACTTTACGGGGACGATGCCGTTAATAGGACGTTAATAAATCCAAAAACAAACAAACACACAAACGGGGACGATGCAAACGTCCAAGTCTACAAAACAGAGACTTGTGTGTTGTACACCAGAAAAGCACCCAGAGTTTAAACGGGCGACAACAATGGAGTCCCCTGTGAAACTGATGCAGCATGTGCTGAAACCTGGAAGGCACGGCGATATCAAAATCCACGTCACAAAATCAGCATCACTGGAAATTGAAAATCAACCATTGCCGTTAAAGAAAACGTCTACGTCCACGTTCATTGCGAAATAAGTCAAACTGAAAGATGTTACTCAAGAAGACATGTTGGTAAGCATTTTCCCATCCAAATTCCAGCTGTGTTGTTATTATGTTGCTTTTTGATCTGAAAATACAGCAAGACAGCTTCTTAAGTTTGATGTAATTTATTTGGCGTCCTGGTAAGAAGTCACAACATTCACAAGTACAATATAAATGACACAATACACATTAACACAAGATCTCTAACATATTAGTGTATTGGGATAGCAGATATCCTACTAATACAATGAGTACCATTTACAGAGAAATGAACTACAATAGAGATCAATGATGTACAAAGAGAATGTATGAAACTTTACAATTAAAGTTAAGAATTGAGGTTACACAATTAAAGAAATGTACATTAGAATGGGGAATAATTAGCTGAATCATTATAAGACAGAACTTTAAGATATGTAAATATACAAATAAATTCTGAGGGGGAAAATTAGCTTTATCACATAGAATTAAGTGATACAGAATTAAATGGTAGAACTGTACTTGGCATGTGAAAGGTAATACTAGACTATTAAATGATATGAAAACAACAGACAAATAATGACACATATAGAAATACAAATACACAACAATAACAAAATAATATTGCATGGGGCAACTATGTTTGTCATGGGGCAGCCATGTTTGTTTTCATTAGAGACAGACTTCCGGTCACTCAAATGGTGACATAATAAGGACCACTTCCGGTCACAGTATCAATGGAAAGTGAGTTGAAAGGTCATATAAAATCAAAATAAAAAGATATGAAATATTTATCATTCAATACAATTAAAGTATTTACAGGAATCAGAATAAATGCTTACTCTTTGGAATACTGAAAAGAACTATTTCCTATAGACTATAATATCATAATGGTCTAAAGTAAATCTGTATTATGAAAAACATGCTTGATGCGAATCAAGGTGTGAAAGGTTAATTTATAACATTTTATAGCAATCAGAACAGCTATGCGCATAAGGATCAAATTTTGGAATAAACTAATAACTACCTGTATAATAATTAACATGTCGATGAAGGTGACATGTATTGTAAATTGTTTGATTGGTGATTTTTGGTCACAATACAACATTGTTGATCAGTTTCAATTTCGAGCCGGAAATGCAAGGGAGACAATTCCAGTACTATTAAATAACTCTGAGGGCGCGCGACAGTAATTCACTGAAGCACATATAATAATTTGGAATATGTATTTTTGAATAATACTGAATATCAATTTAAACTAATGCTAAGCCTATTATTTATATCTTGAACAATTTCTAACTTAGAAATTGTTTAACAATATCAAATGCTATGATTTTTGCCAAATTTTGCCAATTTTTGTGCCAAAGTTTAAATCATAAGGAATGTACATATAAAAAATATAAAATGCTCACCTGAAAGTACAGCAAGACAGCTTCTTAAGTTTGATGTAATTTATTTGGCGTCCTGGTAAGAAGTGAAGTATTTCAGCCAGGGACGCGTATATACAAACTTGCTATCTTGGTCAGGTGAGAATCTGATTGGTCAGTTATCATAAGACCGCGTGGGTTTAACACCTTTAGCTTAATTGACCAGCGTACTGGCTTATTACATAATACGTAGCATGGACAGTCCGTTCTCAACGGCCGTAAACAATAACTTGTTTGTCATGGTTAAAAGCCACAAAGTGACGCGTACAAAAGATACATTAAGAAAAAGGTTACTCTATACAATTAGCCAGATTACACATCCTATTTGAGATGTTCTCAGGTACCAGGTAAATCATTATGTCTATAGAGACAGATTTGAGTTATTTACTTGAGAACTTAGCTAAATGGAAATTTCACAGGATTCCTTAAGCTGACACTAATACGATGTAATCGTTAGCAAATTACAGAGAAAAATAGAATTCTAATTTGTAACATTGATTTGCTAAATAATATTTTGTGTTTTATTTCAAAAACAAAGTTTTAAATGAATATAATTTAATTTTTAATTAAATATAAGTTTAATAGAAAATCGCAGATTTTCCTTATGAAATATCCCTATTGGTTGAAAAAATTATTTGTCCCAAAAGATTGAACATGTTAAGGAAACAAAAATTGTTAGCAACAGTTGCAAAAAAAATAATCATCTCATGAAAGGGAGATAACTGTTGTACTATACAATAAAGAAAATAAGACAATACCACATTCTGATAAGCATATCAGACGAAGTTTCAAAATATTACATGTACATGTGGTATAACACTGCCTATACAAGGCTTGTTTACATCAAGTGACCGTGGCTGTAAGTGGGACGTTAATTGGTCAAACAAACATCAAGTGACACTTGAAAAGCACAGAAATACAATGCTTTGTTACATTATTGTTTATAAGAAGTCATGTCAGAATGTACGTATCACAATGTCCTTGCATTTGATAACTATTGCAATAGTCCATGATGAGTCAAAACAAGATAAGCAGCATATGGCTGCTTAAGTAGTTTCCTAATGGCACGTGCTTGCAACAAGGAATACGCATTGTGTTAGGTAAGTACATACAGGATTGAGTGTAGTTATTGGTGATAGAGAAATTATCCCAGGATACTGTTAGTACAGGTAACAGGTTACCATGCACCTGGATGTTACTGATGTCAGTAGGTGGTACAATGGTCCAGTTTTGTGGACAGAGGGGAAGAGAAGTGACCCGAACTAACTCGCAGTCCGAAGCTATTGTTATTTCAAGACATACAGTAGTTTTGTTATCGGAGCGGAACTTTCTCCAGAGGAAGTATATAGCAAAAAGAATAAAAACAGTAGTTAAGAATGAGAGTGTAACATAGGGCCATGGAGTCATTAGTGAGTTATACACATGGTCAGTAAGAGAGGGAGAGGTGGTAGATTCAACAAGCTGTTGGAAGTGAAAGCTGGGAACATTAGGGGGAAGTTTGAGTGCACGAGTTGAGGATAGTTTTTGCATCAATAGCAAAGCAGCTGACAGTTTCCTTAATTTAGAATATAGTACCACAACTAAAATAATAGCTACAATTGATGTAACAGTCCCAATTAATGCAATAACACCACTTGTATCAGGCCAGGTTCCTGTTGTGTAGGGTATTTGACCTTCTAACATTGATTCCGATAAAGACGTAAAAATTGTTTTACCTTTACGAGCTTTCTTTACCATTTTCTTAAGACTAAGGTGATGTTGTTGATCTTTTGCTAATGTTTCAGAAAATGAATTATTATAAATTTTGAAATCTGGCACTTTGACTTTAACAAAATCTGGATAAGCAGTATCTCCAAAAATAGACGAGTATTCTGATGTTGGAAAAAATTCTTGCAACAAAGCAAGGTTTACTGGATGTATGACAGAAATATCATTACTATAATTTTTACATAGTCCTATTCTTGCTGGTACAAGTAAAAAATTTGAAGTAACAGTACATCTACAAGGTACATTTACCACACAAAAATCACAACCTTTGATAATTTTCTGACCAGTTGGGCAATCGAGAGCTAGCATAGAAATTTTTATTCATGAGTAAGGTGGAAGGAGCTAACTCTCTGATAGATGGAGATAATGTGTTCTGAATAAATCTGAAATCGCAAGTATCCTTGACAATTTCTTTTTGATTGTAGAAAATTGATGACAAACATATGTGTTTTGCTACTGAAGATAGTGCAATGTGGAAGGGACAATAAATAATATCACTACCAAAACAATTTTGTAATTGATCTGCTGACATATATGCAAAATGCTGATTATCACTTGTGTGTAAGAAATAGTCTGGTGTATCCAAAAGTTGAGTAGCATGTGTTGATGTAGAATTGATGGATACAGGCACCGAGTACACTTTATACAAAGGTAGTATATGAGTGAAAGATGAAATTGGTATCTTAAGCATGACATACAAAAATGAATCGTGTCTGGAAAATACAAAGTTACCATAAGAGTAATAGTGTATGGGATCATTGTGAATAATACTATATCCTGGAAGTTTCCTTGTCATAATACTTTGAACTTGTTTTAGGGCTGACTTAAGGTCATGTGGAGAAAAGAGAAAGGGAGATAACTTTCCTCTAACGAGATCGTGTATAGCTAATTGAGCATGTTCTAAATGCTTGTTCAGTACCGTAGTGACATTAATTTGGTTAAGCATCATATTCTCTAATTACACAAATTCATGTTCAATACCATCAAGAGAAGCTGCAAACTGATTTGACAGAGAAATTGTCTGATCATGATTCATTTGTACAGCTCTCACAATATTGTCCAGGCGATCATTCACTGTAGACATGAGAGATGTAAGTTGATGAGCTTCTTGAGCCATTGCCTTGGCAAGTTTGACGTTGTTGTTGTTTAATACTTGCATATGACGTTTAAGGTTCTCAACATCATTTGATGTTGCAGTAACAAACAATGACTTGGAAATTTGTCCAATAAAGTCGAAAAGACCACGTTTGGATCTTCTAGAACTTAATGCAAGTGTGTTTTGGAAGTATGAATGAGGAACGAGATGATGAATTTGCATCACTGTTGCGTTGATACTCGACATGCATTGCATGCGTAAATTGTTCAAAGATTTGATGACAGTGTCGGCCATTTTGCACGTTTGTCGTCGACATGGAGGGATCTCTGGTAAATACATCCTTTTAGGCATTGGCACCTTGAAGGTATGGGACCCAAACTCTTGTCCCAAATAAACCTTTGCTGTAGGTTCAAATAGAATGCCATAATTTAGTCGCCGAGTTTGAGTTTCACTTTGCACACATGAGAAGAACAGCATCATCACAGCAAAATACCAGATCAGGGTAGTACCATTCAGACCTATGGAAGAGGAGAGTTAAAGGGCATAAGCATATTGTATGCTGGTGGAGGGTGATCAATCCTCGAAGCGCTACATTAACAGTTTAGAAAACTATTAAAGTCTTAGCACACCATACACTAAAAGTAGAAGAGTATAAAGTTAAGTAAGGTTGAAATATGGTAATATTCTAATACTGTTGTATTTTTAGCCCACCATCATCAGATGGTGGGCTATTCAAATCCCCCTGCGTCCGTCGTCCGTCGTCCGCCGTCCGTCGTCCGCCCATAAACAATGCTTGTTATCACTATTTCTTAAAAACTGCTGCAGGGATTTTGTTCAAACTTCACATGGAGGGTCCCCTTGGTCCATATTTGTGCCATACAGATTTTGAGGCTGATCGGAAAAACAAGATGGCCGCCAGGCAGCCATCTTTGATTTTGGCAGTTGAAGTGTGTTATCGATATTGCTTGAGAACTACTGAAGGGATTTTGTTCAAACTTCACATGGAGGTTACCCTTGGTCCCTAGTTCTGCCATACAGATTTTGAGGCTGATCGGAAAAACAAGATGGCCGCCAGGCAGCCATCTTTGATTTTGGCAGTTGAAGTTTGTTATCGATATTTCTTGAGAACTACAGAAGGGATTTTGTTCAAACTTCACATGGAGGTTACCCTTGGTCCCTAGTTGTGCCATACAGATTTTGAGGCTGATCGGAAAAACAAGATGGCCGCCAGGCAGCCATCTTTGATTTGGGCAGTTGAAGTTTGTTATCGATATTTCTTGAGAACTACAGAAGGGATTTTGTTCAAACTTCACATGGAGGGTACCCTTGGTCCCTTGTTGTGCCATACAGATTTTGCGGCTGATCGAAAAAACAAGATGGCCGCCAGGCAGCCATCTTTGATTTTGGCAGTTGAAGTTTGTTATCAATATTTCTTGAGAACTACTGAAGGAATTTTATTCAAACTTCACATGGAGGTTACCCTTGGTCCCTATTTGTGCCATACAGATTTTGAGGCTGATAGGAAAAACAAGATGGCCGCCAGGCGGCCATCTTTGATTTTGATAGTTAAGGTTTGATATCCCCATTTCTCAAAAAGTGCTGAAGGGATCTTTCTCAAATTTAATATGTAGGTTCCCCTAGGGCCCTTGTTGTGCATATTGCATTTTTGGACCAATCGGTGAACAAGATGGCCGCCAGGCCGCCATCTTGGATTTCGATAGTTAAAGTTTGTTATGGCTATTTCTCAGATAGTACTGAAGGGATCTGTCTCAAATTTCATATGTAGGTTCCCCTAGGGACCTAGTTGTGCATATTGCATTTTGGGACCGATCGGTTAACAAGATGGCCGCTAGGCAGCCATCTTGGATTTTGTTATTCAAAGTTTGTTAACGCTATTTCTCAGAAAGTACTGAAGGGATCTGTCTCAAAATTCATATGTAGGTTCTCCTAGGGCCCTAGTTGTGCATATTGTGATTTGGGACCGATCGGTCAACAAAATTGCTGCCAGGCAGCCATCTTGGATTTTTATATTCAAAGTTTGTTATCGCTATTTCTCAGAAAGTATTGAATGGATCTTTCGCAAATTTCACATGTAGGTTCCCCTAGGGCCCTAGTTGTGCATATTGTGATTTGGGAACGATTGATCAACAAGATGGCCGCCAAGGAGTCATCTTGGATTTTGATAGTTGAAGTTTGTTACCGCTATTTCTCAAAAGGTACTGAAGCGATCTGTCTCAAATTTTATATGTAGTCTGTTTGAAAAAGTTTAAAAAGTAGAGAAAAGATCCATCTTTCCTTTGTCAGATATAGATCATTCTTTGGTGGGCGCCAAGATCCCTCTGGGATCTCTTGTATAGCTATGTAAAACAAGTCAAATTGGACTGTTTCCGTTTACGAGCTTTCCCACTTTGTGTTTTAGCAATGTGAAATTCCCGAACGAGCCAATCAGGAAGAAAATGTACAGGCTCCCATGTTTTGTTAGGATAACCTACCCATTTGACACGATATTCTTTGACACCATTACGAACTCTATAGCATATGAGTTTTTCGATGGGATAGGTTGTGTCATCCTGTGTAGATGATTGTGTATCAGGAGTAGCCTGTAATTGTTGTGTTCCTTGAGATGATTGAGAAAAAGCAGGATATTTGTCCTGTTGCTGAGGAACATTAGATTGATTAGGATGTAAAGGAAGTACTTGACTCTGAGATGACACCTGATTTGGTGAGGGTGGTGTATTTGGAGGGGGCACCTTATTTGGTGGGGGAGCTGAATGTGGAGATGGCACCTGATTTGATGGGGGTGCTTGATTTGGAGGGGGCACCTGATTTAGTGGGGGTGCTGGATTTGAAGAGGGCATCTGGTTTAGTGGGGGTGCTGGATTTGAAGGGGACACCTGGTTTGGCGGAGGTGCTGTATTTGGAGGGGGCATTTGATTTGGTGGGGGCGCTGGATTTAAATCCTGTCTAGAATTTGGATTCACATAGATCTTTAATCGATTGGCGTGAATAAGTGATTTCAGTTCTTTGTGTTGAACACCGTCGTAACTTGAAAGTATGATTTGGTCCTTTGTCAGTAATGTAGAATGGACCATCCCAAGGATCATGCAGTGTGGGAGATAAACCTTGTGGTACCTTTGTAGAATGAAGCATGACAAGGTCATTGAGAGCAAACTGGGGTTCAGCTGACTTTTGATCATGACGTTGCTTTTGTTTTGCTTTGGCCTGTGCGATGTTCTCCTTGGCTATGTCTTATACATATTTCAGATGAGACATGAGATTATAAACGTGTGTCTTTGCATCTTTGTTAAGACCATCCTTAGGAATTAGAGATGTATCGAAAGGTATGTTCATTTCCTTACCATACAAGAGTTGATATGGAGAATGTTCAGATGATTGAGTAGATGGACTCATGCGAAATGCCATCATTATGCTTGGCAGGATTTCGGGCCAGTTTTGTTGATTTTTATCAACATAAGCTCTTAGACATTGTGCAAGAGTACTATTCATTCTCTCACAAGTAGAGTTTGTCTGTGGGTGGTATGAACTAGTGTAGTGTCTAGTTACCTGGAAGAGTTCACAGACAGCTGTGACTAGCTTACTGAGGAAATTTTGTCCTCTATCACTTACAATCACTCGGGGACTTCCGTATCTACAGAAAATCTCTGTAAACAACACTTGAGCAATTTCCTTGGAATCTTGAGTCTTTAGTGGAAATGCTTCTGGCCATTTGCTGAAATTTCTAGTCGGTGTAGGGAGGGGTTAAAAAAACCCTATCAGTCACCGCATTCACGGAGCCCATCAATGCCTCTCCATAAGTCTCCTGACTTCCAATGAGGCCGAAAACCTGCGAATTACCTGCGAAAGAATCTACTACTAACAGAATGTATTTGTATCCTTCTTTACTGGTGGTGATTGGACCTAAGATATCCATGTGTAGGCGAGAAAATGTATCCTCTGTTTGCATAGGTGTTAAGGGAGCATGTTTCAGGTTTGTTGGTTTCTTAATGCGTTGACATGTGTCGCATGTTCTGATATAGTCTGCAACATTTTGGTACATTCGTGGCCAAAAATATTTCAGCTGTATCGCATGGTATGTGCGATCAAGGCCAAGATGAGCTCCGCCTGCTAGACTATCATGATATGACTTTAAGACGTCATCTCTCAATACACGAGGTATTGCTACTTGTCGTATAGGAGGTTGATTACGACGTGTAGAGCGAGGATAGTAGAGATGATACAGAGTATTGTCAAGCAAGACATACTGATTAGAATGATAGAGTACCTTGTCAGCATTGACTTTGTCAGATGGAAGAATGCCTGATATTGATAGATAAAGGAAAATTCAGGACATTGAGATTGCAGGTTTGGTAAATCATTCAAAGGTACGGGATCTGTAATCTCTGTGACAGTGGCTGGGGGAACTTCTCTAGAAGATGAGTCATGAGAATACTCACTGTTCTCTACTGATGAGTTGGTGTTCCTTTCTTCTACAGAAAATACATTAGCACTAGGAATAGAATCTTCTATAGGAACAGAGTCAGAGAGAGTTGGAATAGGTACGACGTGACAGAGCATCTGCAACTTCATTGTGCTTACCTTTCTTGTAAAGGATTTCATAGTCATATCCTTGTAAAAGTATAGACCAACGAGCTAGTCTACCTGTTGACTCTTGTTTGACATCTTTGAGCCATTGTAAAGCAACATGGTCAGTATAGATTTTGAAATGTTTACCAGCTAAGTAGACATGGTAATGCCTAATACCTTCTACAATTGCTAAGCTTTCTCGTTCTGAGACGGTTTACTTACGTTCATGTTAATTTAGTGAACGTCCTCCATAAGCAATGACTTGTTCTCTGTTGTGATGATCACGTTGACCAAGCACATAACTGATTGCTTCACCAGATGCATCAGTTGTAAGAAGGAAAGTTTTAGAATGGTCAGGATAGGCATGAACAGGAGAAGAGGTTAAGGCTATTTTGAGAGCTTCGAAAGCTTGTTGACACTGAGCCGTCCATTCAAACTTTCTGTCTTTTCCTGTGAGACTAGCGAGAGGGGAGGCTAACTTGCTATACCCTTCGACAAACTTCCTGTAATAATTACAGAGTCCCAGGAAAGATCCGAGTTCTTTTTGACTCTTGGGAACTGGAAAGAACTGCACTGCATCAGTTTTGGAAGTGTCAACCTCAACACCATCTTTTGACAAAACATGTCCTAGATAATAGACACGAGACTGGGCGAACGTACACTTACTAGCTTTGAGGGTGAGGTTGGCTTCTCTAAGTCTATCAAATACTTCCTGTAAATGTTTGAGATGAGAATCAAAAGTACGAGAAAATACCAAAACATCATCAACATATATGAGGCATGTTTTCCAGTTTAGATCCTTGAGAACTTTTGTAATGAGAGTTTGAAAACTGGCTGGTGCATTAACTAAGCCAAATGGCATACGTCGCCACTGATATACACCAGTTGGAGTCACAAAAGCAGTTTTGTGTGCTGTTTGTGGGTCCATTGGTATCTGCCAAAAACCTGAGGCTAAATCCAAGGTTGAAAAATACTGAGCCTTGGCTTCACCAATGGAGTCAAAGACATCCTCAAGACGAGGGAGAGGAAATGTGAATTGTTTTGTAACAGCATTGAGCTTGCGATAGTCAACAGCAAAACGTAGCTGACCATTGCGTTTCTTTACCATTACAACAGGGGCTTGCCACATGGAAGTGGATTCTGTAATGATATCATTTTCTCACATTTCCTGTATTTGTCTTTCTGTTTCAGCTCTAACTGCAGGTGATTGGCGGTAGAATCTCTGACGTAGAGGAGCAGAATCACCTGTGTCAATAGAATGATACATGACATCTGTTTGACCTAACTCAGAAATATCTGAAGCAAAAATAGATCTGTTTTGGTTAAGAAATTTGAGTAGAATTTGCTTTTGGTTTTCTGAAAGCTCTGAAGCACTAAAATCAAAAGAAATGTCAGCTGTTTTGTTGTCCGTTGCTTTGTTTTCTTTTTGAAAGCTTTTTGTCTTATCGGGTGATTCTGAAGAAGAATCCAAAGGTTTGACAAATTCATTGTTAATGACAGATGCTGATGCTAAGGCTCTGTTATTGAAAATTTCAATTTCTTTTTCGGAAGGATTCATGACTTGTAATACACATTTCTTGCATTTTTGAACGACTGAGACACATTTAGCACCTGCTAAGCCAAATCTTTGGTAGGTCTGGGAGGGGTTCGAGTAAAATATTGGAACCTATAGGAAGACTCGAAACTTCAACCTGAATGTTACAGACAGATAGAGGAGGAACAGTCAAGCGAGATGTAGATCTAGCAATGCCTATGTTGGTATTGACAGAAAATATTGTTTCTGTTGCCTTATCTTTTAACTGCAGAGTTTGAGATGCTGCATCGATGATGGCTGAATTGGCCTGTAGAGAATCTATGCCTACAATTAGAGGCTGGTGAAATTTTTCAAAGATATGGAAGTTATGTGAAATAACATGGTCACCAAATGAGATAGGGAGGGATATAGATCCTAAGCTGCAGTGATTTTCACCGCCGGCTACAAATACACTAACAATATCACATTTTTGGAGCAGTGACAAATCAACTTTTAGCCTATCAAGCAGTGGTTGTGCTATACAGCAGATAGAGGCACCTGTATCTAAAAGGGCTCTTACTGGAGTACCTAAGATATCTATACTGACAGTCTTTCCTTCTATAGGGGCTACAAGATTGACTACTTTTGGTTGTGTAGTGGTATCACTAGAAATAGCACTAGAAGAAGTAGGTTTAGTATGGGACTTACCATCTGGTTTGTCAGCAACTTTGCTATGGTGCCTATCCTTGTTAGGGATAGGCGCGTATCCCTAGTGACTGTTAGTAGAGGGAAGGTTGTTATAATAAGTTGGAGGTTGGTTATTTAATTTCCTATAGCAAGCATCTGCATTGTGGTTCCAAATGCCACAGTGTGTACAACGTTTATTTTGTGCAGGACATTGTTTACGATTTAGACATGACTTACCACATCCGTTGCATCGGTATGTCTGCTCCTGGTAGCGAGGTTTTTGGTGGTTTGTGTGTTCGCTCCTTTGGTGGTGGTGTTGTCGTGGAAACTGCTGTTGCTGATGGTGATAAAGTCGGTTTTGCATTTTGTTCCAGCGTCCTTGTGGGAAGGATGACGCTTCTTGTTGCTGTCTGTCCATAATTGAACATATGTGCACTGACTGTTGGTTTATTGTGTTTTTAAATTCACTGACCATTTGCTTAAAGGCTTCACACATGTCCTGGATCACATGGACACTTGTAGTGCCAGTTTGTTTCTGTTGGCAAGATTGCTGTGCCATAGCAAGTTCCACAGCCTTTCGGAGTTCAGCGAATGTTTTAGGTTCTCTGCCTATACATGATGATTGGATTTGGGGTTGCAGTCCCTGAAGTGCAGCTTGAACCTTAATTACTTCATCGACACGTGTTCCAAGTCCATTTTTTTCAGCACGTTGAATGAACAGTAAAGGACTCTCTGATATGTCCTGTTTCAACTGCATAAACGACATATCTGTAGGTTTTCTGCCAAATCGTTCTATGAAAGCAGACTTAAAGTCTGTCAGAGATGTTATATCTGACACTGTCTCTAACCACAATGCCGCGGGTCCTTCTAGTAGTAACGGTAAGGCTGCACGCATTTTCATGTTATCATACCCATGCATGTTTTGCCATGCGTCCATACTTGAAAGCCACAAATGTGGAGACTCTTCGCCATTGTATTGTTTTAAAGGTATGTTTGCTGATGCCATGCCTGTATTTATGGGTTCTGTATCTTCCACTTGCTGTACTCCTATGATGGCATCCGCTTGTTGTTCGTCTTGTAGGGACGAAAGGTCATGAAGTCCCTGACTTCTTGTTACTGGACGATCTGTGATGGCATAGTTTATGGGTCTGTTGTCCATATATGGTCTCCAGGATCTTTTGGAAACTCCAGCAAGTTATTATGTTGCTTTTTTGATCTGAAAATACAGCAAGACAACTTCTTAAGTTTGATGTAATTTATTTGGCGTCCTGGTAAGAAGTCACAACATTCACAAGTACAATATAAATGACACAATACACATTAACACAAGATCTCTAACATATTAGTGTATTGGGATAGCAGATATCCTACTAATACAATGAGTACCATTTACAGAGAAATGAACTACAATCAATGATGTACAAAGAGAATGTATGAAACTTTACAATTAAAGTTAAGAATTGAGGTTACACAATTAAAGAAATGTACATTAGAATGGGGAATAATTAGCTGAATCATTATAAGACAGAACTTTAAGATATGTAAATATACAAATAAATTCTGAGGGGGAAATTAGCTTTATCACATAGAATGAAGTGATACAGAATTAAATGGTAGAACTGTACTTGGCATGTGAAAGGTAATACTAGACTATTAAATGATATGGAAACAACAGACAAATAATGACACATATAGAAATACAAATGCACAACAATAACAAAATAATATTGCATGGGGCAACTATGTTTGTCATGGGGGCAGCCATGTTTGTTTTCATTAGAGACAGACTTCCGGTCACTCAAATGGTGACATAATAAGGACCACTTCCGGTCACAGTATCAATGGAAAGTGAGTTGAAAGGTCATATAAAATCATAATAAAAAGATATGAAATATTTATCATTCAATACAATTAAAGTATTTACAGGAATCAGAATAAATGCTTACTCTTTGGAATATTGAAATGAAGTATTTCCTATAGACTATAATATCAAAATGGTCTAAAGTAAATCTGTATTATGAAAAACATGCTTGATGCGAATCAAGGTGTGAAAGGTTAATTTATAACATTTTATAGCAATCAGAACAGCTATGCGCATAAGGATCAAATTTTGGAATAAACTAATAACTAACTGTATAATAATTAACATGTCGATGAAGGTGACATGTATTGTAAATTGTTTGATTGGTGTTTTTTGGTCACAATACAACATTGTTGATCAGTTTCAATTTCGAGCCGGAAATGCAAGGGAGACAATTCCAGTACTATTAAATAACTCTGAGGGCGCGCGACAGTAATTCACTGAAGCACATATAATAATTTGGAATATGTATTTTTGAATAATACTGAATATCAATTTAAACTAATGCTAAGCCTATTATTTATATCTTGAACAATTTCTAACTTAGAAATTGTTTAACAATATCAAATGCTATGATTTACAATCAAGTATAATAAAAATTAATTATTCGACAAGAAAAATAAAGAAAGATTTATATACAGTGCATTAAATACAATATCTGTAACACACAACTAGAACAATCAAATAATAATAAAAGAGATTACATAGAAAAAAAATGTACCAAAGTTTAAATCATAAGGAATGTACATATAAAAAATATAAAATGCTCACCTGAAAATACAGCAAGACAGCTTCTTAAGTTTGATGTAATTTATTTGGCGTCCTGGTAAGAAGTGAAGTATTTCGGCCAGGGACGCGTATATACAAACTTGCTATCTTGGTCAGGTGAGAATCTGATTGGTCAGTTATCATAAGACCGCGTGGGTTTAACACCTTTAGCTTAATTGACCAGCGTACTGGCTTATTACATAATACGTAGCATGGACAGTCCGTTCTCAACGGCCGTAAACAATAACTTGTTTGTCATGGTTAAAAGCCACAAAGTGACGCGTACAAAAGATAAATCAATCAATCAATAGGACATTTGGTTGTCAATATGTTTAAACATCTGCTTGTGTATTTCACAATACATATACATATCACATAAGAATAAGTTTGAAAATTAAACGTCAATACCCATTAAAAGTCACATTATGCTGCAGTTTATAATAGTTTATGCCAAGCAGCTATTTATAAGCATTCATTTAGGGTACTTGTTTGTCCTAGTTTGGCGAACAAATCCTCCGTAACGTCCTGCTCTGAAGGTAATATATCAGAGTAAATATCAAAATCCACTACGGATCGTTCATTATTAAGCAGGCCGAACGGGTCCGTCATATTGACAAAATCTGAGTTGTCAATTACATACTCGTACTCACCATTGGGCTGTTTTCCTACGCCAGAACTCGCCCGGTCCCCTTTTACGTCTGCTAACTGCTCCTCCAGAGCCTTCATGCGTTTTGCCGCATCTTGCATTCATATCAATCGTTTCGTCAACATGTTGAGCGCTCGCCCCTGTGAGGAAGGCTCTGGGTTCTGTCCCCTGTCCGAGACACACCAAAGTCTATAAAAGTGGTAGTTTCTGCTTCTGCTTAGCGCTCAGCATAACGGGAGTCGGACGACTGGTTCGCCTGTTGTCAGTATAATGTGACCGGATGGGGTGTGCTGCTTGGTGTCTTCGGCGGCATGCTTCAGTGATATAGCACTATAAAAAGGGCAACAGTTCCACTATACAAGAAGACATAACACGAATATACCGCAGTCTCCCAAAACACGCACCTCGCACAACATACACACAAGCACTGCATACATGGGAGGCCGTCCTTACATGACCATAGCTATTAATAGGACGTTAATTAATCAAACAAACAAACACACAATTGTGCATGAGTTTCCTCATGTGTTTAAGCCAAAACTATTTTTATGCTATGTAACTCTTTTTATTAAATCAACATTTACAATTTTGTTTTAGTTTTTACTTGCCTTTTTCTTATCCTGATCTTTTAGATAGTTTATATCCTAATATTAATGCCTGCCTTGTAGTTTGACCCTAAATGACTTTAGTTGTCGATGTGCCGTCAAACAAACAAACAAAAGGATTCCCAGCCATGTGGTTATAAAGGGAAATGAAAAGGCCGATAAAGCATCTAAGACTG
Source organism: Argopecten irradians (assembly GCF_041381155.1). Lineage (NCBI taxonomy): Eukaryota > Metazoa > Mollusca > Bivalvia > Pectinida > Pectinidae > Argopecten > Argopecten irradians. The sequence continues at coordinate 26,384,405 of NC_091149.1, forward strand.
TTCTTAGCCTAGCACAAACAGATTTGAAACTACCTTACACCGACATTACATTCAGTCAGCCACTAAACACCATTGGCAACAAAGGTGGTCTACCGAAACAAACAATAAACTGTTTAAAATAGTTGATTTCACGGTCTGGTGCATTATGGGAGCATTGGTGTGGTTCCGGTTTACGCCAAATATGGCGTCATTAGAAACGAACAAGGTCATAACACCAAACACATCCTCACAGGTTAAGGGTCTATGGTACCGCGATGTATTAGTTGTTTGTAAGAATTTTATTATCAATTACCATAAAATAGGACGTGATTAGGAATATCCACAAGCGGTTCTAGGCCAAAGCTTAGTAGTTGTTTGACCGAAATAAAACCGAAAGTAGAGTGCCTAGATAAGGAAGAACTTTCAGAATTTCAATCAATTACTCCTTCACTAGTAAATTCGCTCACAAACTGGACCAAAGATGCTTAATTGTTGCCAGACATTGACATTGGCCAAGTGAAAAATATTAAGTATCAACTGAAAACAATGAATTCTCGAAGGACAGTCTCAAAACATACAAACTAACTAGGTCATATCAGCATTTACATGCAAAAAATATCCACAGTGATAAACTTTATCACGGGTCTCATACATTTTGTGTGGTGAAAGCACAGTGTCTCCCATCTCAGAGTTCCGACAACAAGCGTGTAAAATGGTTGTTTGCCGTCCTGGACAAGCAGACAGGAGAACCATATGGCGGATTTTGCGTCTGCACGGTTGGGTAAGATTTTTTGTACCGCCCCCTATCTTTGATGACGTCTTGGTTTTTTTTTGTGGTGCTATTTTTAGAATACAAAACAGCCACAACTTATATGCTAGTATCAAATACAGATAATCTATCCATTTTAATGTAATGCCTAATTAATGGTTTGGCAGTATAAAATCTTGATTTCAATTCCAATTTCTTTTGATATATAGCGATAAATATTGAGCTGATTGTTTGTTATTTGTCATAGTACATCAGTAAGAAAATGCCCTGCAGGTAGGGCGTTAGAATTGTACCTGCTGCCCCTATTGCATGATCGTAAAAGGCGACTAAATTTAGGATCTTATCGTTTCTATTCTTCCTAACTGACTTTATCCTTCCTAATGCCTCCCTTGGCACCGCCTCACTTTTGGCCTTGAGTTGAGCGTTCGCCCATGTGAGGAAGGCTCTGGGTTCTGTCCCCTGGCCGAGACACACCAAAGTCTATAAAAGTGGTAGTTTCTGCTCCTGCTTAGCGCTCAGCAAAAAGGGAGTGGGACGACTGGTTAGCCCGTTGTCAGTATAATGTGACCGGGTGGGGTGTGTTGCTTGGTGTCTTCGGCGGCATGCTTCAGTGATATAGCACTATAAAAAGGGCAAGAGTTCCACTATACAAGAAGACACAACATAAATATACCGCAGTCTCCTGAAACGCGCACCTCGCACAACATACACGCAACACACCGCATACATGGGAGGCCGTCCTTACATGACCATAGCTGTTAATAGGACGTTAATTAATCAAGCAAACAAACAAACAAGATACTATACAAGAAGACACAACATAAATATACCGCAGTCTCCCAAAATACGCACCTCGCACAACATGCACGCAACACACCACATACATGGGAGGCCGTCCTTACATGACCATAGCTGTTAATAGGACGTTAATTGAATCAAACAAACAAAGATACTAAAAATTCAGTTAAGATTTATTCTGCTTCAGGATTTTTTCCTTGATATAACTGTTATTGCTGTCTTTGAAAAATGTACCTGATAATTTCCAATTATCATTCAAACATCCTACACGTTTTTTAGGCTTTAATGTAAGTCATGGAGTAATTCATGTACAGATGAATTAAAGAAAGATGATTTATATTATTTGGAATATTTTGGACACACAAAACATGAATCAGGTGTAAAATGAAGTTACAGGGTACTATTGTAAAATGTCCAAATAGCTCACAATATAAAAAATCATAAACTTCTTCCACATAAAATCAAAATGGTGCATCATGTATGAGTATGTATATGATACTATCTAAATATTTATTACTTGGAGCCATAGTGGTCATGAATGGCACAACAATACAAGATAAGATACAATTTACATTACATTATAATAGTAATCATACACTACATATATAAATAATATGCATGCATATATATATATATGAAACATGTACATTGATTATTCAAATAATCAAATAGATGGACAGTTCTACCATGCCACTAATTGTGATCTTAGATTTCCCACACCAGTCGTTCAAATCTGAACAAGATCTTAGTAATCAGTTAGAGAAGGATAGATTTACTGAGTCAATCATGTATTCTAAGCATGAAATGCTAATGATTGAAGAGTTGACAATGTCAGAGTCAGCTGAATGGTTTAACCAACGCAAAGGGGCCATAACTAGTAGTAGAGTTATCAAGATCATCAACTTCTACAAAAATGATTCTAAAAACCTTACATCTATTTTAAAAGATATTTTACAGCACAGTCCTTTACAAGCAACGTTGTCAAAAAAAGTACCTTCACTTTCTTGGGGTGTTAAAAATGAAGATCGAGCATTACATGCCTTCCTTAAAGATTATATGAAAACCCATAATGCTGTGCAAGTATCTAGAACTGTCCATCCTACATACCCATTAATCAGAGCCAGTCCAGACGCCATCATAAGTTGCGAGTGCCATGGTAGGAGCCTTGTCGAAGTGAAATGTCCGTATGTCCATAGAAATTCCTACATTTCTAATGCAATATCTGAAGGAAAGCTAGAATATATCTCTGAAGATGGCACACTAAAGATAGGGCATAGCATACTAGGATAGGATACTATGAGCAAATTATTGTTCAAGAGGCTGTCACTAGCATCAACAATGCAGTTATGGTTATTTGGAGTAAGAAAGGCTACACTGCAATAGATGTTCAATTTGCAAGAGATTACTGGCAAAAACTATACTCCCCAGTGCAGTACAGTTCTTTAAGGAACAAATTATACCAGCAATTCTTATACCAACGAGAATCTCTGGAGAAAAAAATACACAGTTCCTTCAACAATTTCAATTGATGCGTGTTGCAATCCTGTAGATACGAGATGTCAACAAAGTCAGCCAGTCCTAAAAGTAGATGACAATGTGGAAGTATCAACCATGTGAAGAAAACTTTGACCGAAAATGACAGTGATAATGATGGTAATGATCATGAATCCATTGATGATGCTTCTGCTGATGATGATGGTGACAATGATGATGATGATGATGAGTGGCTTCTGGGATGCAAAGATTACTGCAAGGATGACAAAGCTCCAAAATATTCCAGGGTTAGAGGAAAATTGATAGCCTGTGTTGCCAACATAGTTTGCTTGCCTAATTCATGGTTTCATCTTTATTGTGAGGGACAAAGAAGAGTAGCAAAGAGTACAAACTAAAGTTATGCCTGCAACAAATGTAGAAAGGAAATGCCAAATAAAGAAAACATGAGCTCAGGATTCTATACATAAGCAATATCACCCATTTGTGTTGATCTGACGATATTCCAATTGAATCTAAGTTGATAACTTACAATGACATAGAAGATTTTAAATGTTTTTGACATTGTCAGTCTTGAACCACCTGATTAACCATAGTGTTTGTTTTTTTTTTCATTATAATTGATCATCGTTAGTAACACAATCAGGACGGCAAGTAAAATTTGGTATTGTAACTTTTTAACAATGAAAAGCATTACAGAAACACACTGCGGCTTTTACTGAGCTACAAGATGTTTGACTTAATAGTTATTGATTACTCCACAAATCACATAGTGTTACACAAGTGTACATCCTCATCGCTCTTTGATAATTGGATTTGGTTTATTTATTTTTACGTCCTCTTAACAGCCAGGGTCATGTAAGGACGTGCCAGATTTGTTGGTGGAGGAAAGCCGGAGTTCCCGGAGAAAAACCACCGACCAGCGGTCAGTACCTGGCAACTGCCCCACATGGGATTCGAACCCGCATCCCAGAGGTGGAGGGCTTGTGGTAATATGTCGGGACATCTTAACCACTCGGCCACCGCGGCCCCTATTGATAATTGGAGACTGAAAATTCACCAAGTAAGCACAAACAGTAAAGACTTGTTCTGAAAGTGAAAGTTTAAGTTCTCCGTCTGGTATTTAATTCTGGTCTTGGATATTTTTTCTGATGTCAAATTTTCATCTGATGTTAATTGTGGTCTGTCCTGACCTTTGAATGATGGCATAAGCAGCTTCACACCCATGTCATTCATTACTCCTTCTATTAAGAACCCTCTGTCTGCCATCACTGACCCTTTGTTTTTCTCCAGATTATGAAGCAAATTCTCTGAATCTGATGTGATGAATTTATCTGAAGCCCGACCACCCTACATTTTGCTGACATAAGTAACTCCCATTTGAGGACTTATTCAAACAAGAAATTTGTAGGTCATGGGGTGCTTGTAATTTGAGAATGCCTGCTTTAAATTTGTATCGAGTTTACTTGGATTCTGCACAAATAATTCAGTGCAATCCAGAATAACTCGTACATCCTGAAATGTTGACCCAATTGCATGCGACTGATTTTGTTCCAATATTTCTCCAGATGGCAGCTCACATAACATTTTTAAATCAGTGTACATCAGGTTTACTCAACTGATAAAGATAAACGAAATAGACCCAGTGGATACATTGAATCGCTTTGCTAGATCCTCCGTAAGCAATCCAACCTTCAGCCTTATCATTGTAAGGAAAAATTCTTCTTTGAGTGATAGCTTCCTGTCAGGTCCTGGCTTGTTTATGTACGATTTTGAAACTTTTTCACTTGCAATGGTTGACTGACCTTTCCAATACTTCAGAGTACGTGCCCTTGGTTCCAGAAATGAATAAACTGCCAAAAAAATGAATAATTTGGAAATCCCGTCCAGAATTGTACGTCTTTTGGGGAATCTTTCATTTCTTCAATATCTAGAAGCTGGATTTTCATTGCTTCATATCGTGTTTTTATCTCGGTTCATTCCTTAATTTTCTCTTCAATTTCTGGTAAATATTGTTTTATACTGTCATCAACTTCAATTTCTTTAGTTACCATATAGTTATGACCTTCTGGCTAATCTGGACCTAAGTAATTTGGTGCTGTGGTTTCTGACTTTTTCTTCTTACATGGTGTACTTTGTTGCTTCAGATCATACTGAACAATTGGACGACTTGAAGTAGCACTCTTTCTGCTGTTTGGTTGCTTCTTAAAACGGAAAATATGAGGGTGGGATGGGTCTAAACCGTTCTCACCTACAAACAGAATAATTTCAATAATCGATTACATCTGATAGAACTAAAGTAGGTTCAAAATAATGAAATTGCATTAAATTGAATGATATTTTTGACTTTGTAATCATTATTTCAATTTCATGTATTCATTTATATGAAAAAAAGGTAAAATGAACATCTTCTCTAACCCTTTTGTAGCTAATGTATTCATGAAACATTTGCAGAATTCTAGAACTGAAAATTATTACCTTTACTAAGTGAAGCTTCTATGCCAATTTAAGTACCTAATGATATCATTAGAAAACTTTTTTTTTCAAATAGAAATTAGTTGAAATATATATATATATACCTTATTCAGCCCAATAAGCGCACAGGGCGTTGAACAAAATTAAAAATGTAAAGGTCCTTAATAAGGTGAAAATATTGCAAACATCTATCTTATTAAAATACAGATCCTTATAACCACTACGTTTGATAATAGGATCTGAGAAAATTCCATTAGGGGTCATGTCCAGGTGACCTTTGAAAATGGCCAATAAAATTGCTACTTGCAAAATTTCAGGGGACGAAATTGTTTGAAAAACCTGTCAGAATTATTATGGTTTACGTAGCTATCTCGCCCAAAGAGACCAACAAAGCTTATTGTGTATGTTTATTGGAACGAAATATCGCTTCCAATTGATGTAGAATGGTGTAGAAAATTGATTTGGTATGAATTCTACGTGGTCGTCTGGACGTGACCCCCTATGGGATTTTGTCAGATCCTTCATTTAACGGAGTGGTTATAAGGATCTGTATTTTAATTATTGCAAACCTATACAGTTTTGTGTAGTTTTGGTCTTTAAATATGCCTAGGAAATCGAAATTGATGCCTTAAAAAGGGGGAGGGTGCTTATAATCTATTTGTCCTGGGCACTTATTGGGTCGAATACAGTATATAACAAATGTTGATTTTGATTAGCTAATTATATAAGAAACAGTTTGATTTACTTTTGTGAAGTATGAGACACACTCAGACTAGACAATTGAGAATGTACATTTACATTTTTCAAAAAGAAGTTGTAGGAATTTAGTTATTTTCATTTAGAGTATATACATCAGATTGATGTGATACTCATTCAAATTGCTGATGCATGGGAGTCATAAATACAAAATGACTGATTAAGTTTTAAATGGATACACCATATGTAAATATGTTTAAGTTAAGTATTGGCTCTGATCTGTAAATCATCTATAAATATGAATTCATCTTACCTTACATGTAAAGACTTTAATGTTAACTATACCACGACATGTAGTCTTAATGACAGGAAATATTTAAGAAATTAATGGGTATGCTTTTTTTAAGTTTATAAGATTCATCTTAACACATATATTCTGCTCTCATAATCTATTTGTCCTATAATGCCATTACTTGTCTAGGTATTTGTGTTATGGTGTGTAAATGTGGCCTTGATTTTAATATAATAGTGCAGTCAGTATATTCATGTATACGTGTGTGTGATATAAAGATATGATTATTGAAGAAGAAAATGAAATTAAATATCCCTACAAGAAATCAGCTTTTCTTAATTGTATGATATCTATTGAGAGGTTATTTGACAGCCATTACTCACTCATATATGCATTCACCTCCTTACCATGCACATAAACTTTTGAAAAGGAAAACACTGAAGAATTGTATTGCAGCAAATGGTACAGTACTTAAAATGCTTGTTTAAATTGCAAGTCAAACTAAGCACTAGAACCAGCAGCCACAATTTTGTAATAACCATGCAATCACACAATAACTGAAACAGAAAACTAATGAGTTAGAATAATATGGGTGTGCAAAATGTTTTTGAAAATACAAAATATATTAAAATAAATATATTACATGCTATTTCAAGAGCTCTGACCTTTACATTTAACCTTGACTAAACATAGCATATATATCTCTTTCTATGAAGGCCTTTTGTTCGCATTGTCATAATTTTACACTTATATCATCTTAAATGAGTGTTCATTTCATGAGATTTTATGAAACCATTCTGAAAAACCTTTTATTTCAGGAACCTTTCATTGGTATACTTCATGAAATCTTATGAAATTAACACAATTTTAAGATACGTTTATCACAAAACTATTAGAACCCACATTTCAAAGAAGCAGATGGAGTATATACTTCAAATCAGCGGAGGCAACATTTTTGTCATGATGTGCTCCAATCCCAACATCACGCCACTAATTACTGATATCAAGTTATGAAGTCACAATGGATTTCCACTTTTTAGCCGATGAAAAGTTCCAGGATATATCGCACTAGTGACATATGCAAAACTATTACATGCAGGGCATAGTCACTAGAATATTAAAGTCCAGTGACTGCGGCTGCGCAGACTCATTCTTGCCGACATAAGCAACAGGTTTAGGGTCGCTTAAGCCCGAATTTAAATTCGGAAAGGGGTCGGGGGGATCACATCCCTCTGTCTCTATCTCTATCTGGAGGAAGAGATAGGTCGTCAATTGAATCATAAGCCTCAAAAGTAACCGATAAAGGTAACTGCTTACCGCGAGCTTGCTTGTGACACATAACAAACAGCTGATACATGTAAACGCCAATTGAATAACAAAATTCAACACGCGAATCAGAGGAAAGGCTTCAACCTCAGCAAAAATAGAAGTTAGACCAAATAACAAATACACGCGTAGCGTTAGAAGAAACGCTGACTGACAAAAAAAATCGTGTCAAGGCTTGGTCATGCCTTTTTATATGGTGACCCCGAGCTGCATCATGCACTTGTGGTACTTTATATTTGATATTCTTTTCATCTTTTAACTGCAGTGTCACGCACCGAACAGGTTGACAAGTACGTATTATAGAAGAGAATCATGCATAACATACGGGGATGACCTTGACCTTCATTCAGGTTCACAGGGGTCAAATAGGTGTATTATAGTATGATCCGGTCCACATTGTTCCGCATTCCGGATAGTCACGCCCTACAAGGCATTATGGGATATAAATAAATTGTTGTTTTGACTAATGGCGGCTGTCGTCATACATACACACATGTTGGGAAGAACACAACAAGGTGAAAATCTTTAAACTGCTTCTTAACCATGGTCCTGCAGGTAGGGCGTTAGAATTGTACCTGCTGTCCCTTTTGCTTGATCGTAAAAGGCGACTAAATTTAGGATCTTATCTTTTCTCTTCTTCCTAACTGACTTTATTTTTCCTAATGCCTCCCTTGGCACTGCCTCACGTTTGGCCTTGAGTTGAGCGTTCGCCTCTCTGAGGAAGGCTCTGGGTTCTGTTCCCTGGCAGAGACACATTAAAGCCTATGAAAGTGGTAGTTTCTGCTCCTGCTTGCGCTCAGCATGCGGGGGTCGAGAGGGAATAAAAATAACGAACGATCATTAATGCTGCTTAATGTATTACTACTTAAATTGTCAGCTCTTGGGGATGTTGTCTTATATTGAACGGAGTATAAGAATGATCTGCATTTCAATCAGAGAACTCATTAGAGGTGCCTGCATTATAGCCACCAGAGTTGTCATCAGTGCCATCAGAGTCATCAGAGGAGCCTGCATCAGAGCCACCAGTCATGTAAGGACGGCCTCCCATGTATGCGGTGTGTTGCGTGTATGTTGTACGAGGTGCGTGTTTCGGGAGACTGCGGTATATTCATGTTGTGTCTTCTTGTATAGTGGAACTTTTGCCCTTTTTATAGTGCTATATCACTGAAGCATGCCGCCGAAGACACCAAGCAACACACCCCGCCCGGTCACATTATACTGACAACGGGCGAACCAGTCGTCCCACTCCCTTTTTGCTGAGCGCTAAGCAGGAGCAGAAACTACCACTTTTACAGACTTTGGTGTGTCTCGGCCAGGGGACAGAACCCAGAGCCTTCCTCACAGGGGCGAACGCTCAACTCAAGGCCAAAAGTGAGGCGGTGCCAAGGGAGGCATTAGGAAGGATAAAGTCAGTTAGGAAGAATAGAAAAGATAATATCCTAAATTTAGTCGCCTTTTACGATCATGCAATAGGGGCAGCAGGTACAATTCTAACGCCCTACCCGCAGGGCCATACTAGGCATGTCCATGACCAATATTATAGACAGACTTATATAGAGAATCGATATCACAAAGCTGGTGCTGATGCAAGAGCACAATCTGGTTGGGAAGTATAACATGAGCCTTTAAGAAATTCAATTTGATGGTAAGAATATATAATTTTGATGTCTCCTGTGACTTGGTGAAGGAGTCTGTATTTCAATTTATTTGGAGAGGTTATGACCATTAGTATCTTTTTTCTTTGGTGTATATTTTTCTAGCTGTCAATGTCATAATTTTTGTATTTAACCATATGCTTCAAAATTACAGGTCTCTTAAGATTTAAAATACTGTATACTTTAAATTGTTTTGTAACCTCATATTGAAAATCATAAATTAATTAAACTATTGGACAGTTTTATCCATTTAAGCATTGCTGTAATCTAATGTTAAATTCATCTTTTGCGCAGTAAAATTTTAACCAGGCTTTGACTAAACTTTGAATTTATAGTCAAACTTCGTCGAGTTGAACTTCTATGTATAAGTCAAATATTCTGATATGTCAAACATATTGATTGGTCCAGATTTTATCCCCTATATAAAACTAGTTATCGAATTACATTATTAGTCGACGTCCCAATGAGTCGGATTTTTTTTATCATGGTCCCTTCAACTGCGACTCATTAAGGTTTTTACTGTAGTTACATAACGCTCGACATCTAAACACAACATTAATAATGAAATATCTAAATTTTATGGTCGGCTTATCAAGATTTTGTGATTGTGATTATAAGTGGACTGAAGAAATCAGAAACAAACAAAATTTTGACTTTTTTATGAGTTGCACAGTTAAGTGCAAGCAGAGAATGGTCAGACATGTTGGTTTATAATTCGTGCTATTTATTTCAGAGCTTGTTCAAGATCAAAGAACTAGCAATGACCTGAATGCAGAGCCAGAGGAAAGCATCCAGGAATATGATACATTTGAAGAAATCCTCCAAATTGATGACGGAAGCATCAATAAAAGGTCAAAATCGACTAACAGGGTGAAATGGTCAAAGATGAAGAAAACGAAATTCATCAATATTTTGCTAAGTACTTAAGTGATGACATAACGAAAACATGTCCTAGTCAAATTGACTGCAAGGCAGCTATTGTCCATTTGAGAAGGTGTTAATACAGTCCAAGAAATGAGTGGTAATATTGCATATCATAAGCTCTTAGTTATATGGACAAAATGTTAACCCTCTGTTCCTGGACAAGTGTGTAGTCCATTTATTAATGTTTCAACACAGTCAAAGAAGTGAGAGTGGTAGGCAATATTGCATATAATTAACTCTTAATTATATGGACAGAATGTTAATCCTCTTTTCTTGGACAAATGTGAAGTCCATTTGATAAGGTGTTAATATAGTCCAAGAACCGAGTGGTAATTTTGTATATCATTGACTCTTAGTTATATGGACAATATGTTAACCGTCTGTTCTTGGACAAGTGTTTAGTCCATATGATAAGGTGTTACTATAGTCAATGATGCGAGTGGTAATTATATAAATTTTGCTTACATATCATGAGCTCTTAACTATATGGACAGAATATTGTGAGAATATACAAGAGGCCCAAGGAGCTCTTATTTATCTTTATTATTTTGTTTATATAAAAAAATATAATTTAATTCAAAAAATATTAGTATGCATTTCTATCAAAATAATTTTGCATATTAAGACTTTACATTGATAGCACTAAAGCTTGCTAGGAACCAGTTTATTCTGTGTTTTAAGCTTTAAAGTTGACCTTTAAAAGTTTTTCATTCCCTCATATAAACAAGTTTACAAAATCGTAATAGGTCTTAATAGATTTTTTCTTATATAGATTTATTATGTCTACATTTGCTGAAAGTCTGTATAAACATAATCGTTATCTTGTTTATTATGTTTGTTATAATCATGGACCTGTTAGTACCTATAATAGAAACTCTTTTACTAAAGTTAATTAATGCTTTGTACTAGGTTTTTAAGGTGGGGGAGGGGGGACTCGTCAAAACAAAAATTAAGTATAAATGACATTTGCTATTGTGTATATGAGCTATTAAGCATATATAACAAGTTTTCTGAAAACGAGTTTTTATGTTTATCATAGGAAAAGCAATCATATTCCATTCAGTCAGGGCAAAGGAATCATATATAAAAATTGAATAGAAAGGTAGTTTCAATCATGTATTACAGATTGGGGAACATTGTTTATGATTGAATTATATTTTGCTGTTAATGCCTAGAAAAATACCTCTGTTTTTGCCATCCCTAGCGACTGTCACTTAATATTTTTTGTATCTTTTCTGATTTTGTTTGGCAATTTTCAAGAAAGGATTATTAAAATAAGACGGTGTCAATGTAACCATATTTAACTAGCCCCAATTTCCCTGTCATTTTAGCAGAAACAAAAGTATTTTTTGTTCCTAAAGACACGTTTACGAACTTTGACTTAATTAAGTATAAAAATGTTGGAAAAAATAAATTCCGCATCTTATGAAATAAAATGTGATAAGTGAAAGGTTGCTTTTGTGTCAATATTTTTATTTGGAATCCAGAACTATATCATGTATCAAAATGTTTTATAAGAATTTTTTTCATTAATGAAGGTAATTAATCACGAAAGAAGGTAAAAATGTTATACTAACATCAATATGGTACTGCATCGGAAAGATATTTTACAAGGTTTGGAGACTTATTTAACTTATTTAACCAACCAAAGAAAATCATTCACATTAGCCGAGTCAAGAAAACTAGTAAGCGTAAAGATTTTGGAGTCTGGTATGACAAAACTTTTTTTGCCATCATGATTTGGATTTCGGTACGACACATGTATACGGTACAACATTTTTAGGATATGAATTATCTAAACCTGTGCTAGATGTATGCAGTGTTCTTGGTCATATTAGATGAAAATCTTGCAAAAGAATAAGGAAGGAATCACAAATTATAATAATTGTAGCGTTAATAAGCAGTGATGAATACAGAGAATTTATCAAAGGAGGAGGACGTTTAAGGTCGCATCAACGATTATTTCAGGATGGCCGAATGATGTGATATACCGCATGAGTGTAATGAATATAATTATATGAGTTCCTGAAGACTGTCATGTGTTCTTTATGATTAGCAGTTATAGATGTCGACATAATGTTAACACTTCATTCTTGGACAAGAACTAAGTCATTAGAATATTTGATGATAGCACTTAAATATAAGTTAGCTCTTTGTTTCAGAACAAGTGCTTAGTCCATTTGATAAGGTGTTAATATAGTCCAAGAAGTGAGTGGTAATACTGCATATCACTAGCTCTTAATTATATGGACAGAATACTAACTCTCTGCTCCTGGACAAGTGTGTAGTCCATGTGATAAGGTGTTAATACAGTCCAAGAAGTGTGTGGTAATATTTTGCATATCATTAGCTCTTTATTATATGGACAGAATGTTAACCCTCTGTTCTTGGACAAGTGTGCTGTCCATTTGAAAAGGTGTTAATACCGTCCAAGAAGTGAGTGGTAATATTGCATATCATTAGCTCTTAATGTTTGTTTGTTTGTTTGATTAATAAACGTCCTATTAACAGCTATGGTCATGTAAGGACGGCCTCCCATGTATGCTGTGTGTTGCGTGTATGTTGTGAGAGGTGCGTGTTTTGGGAGACTGCGGTATATTCATGTAATGTCTTCTTGTATAGTGGAACTGTTGCCCTTTTTATAGTGCTATATCACTGAAGCATGCCGCCGAAGACACCAAGCAACACACCCCACCCGGTCACATTATACTGACAACGGGCGAACCAGTCGTCCCACTCCCTGTATGCTGAGCGCTAAGCAGGAGCAGAAACTACCACTTTTATAGACTTTGGTTTGTCTCGGCCAGGGGACAGAACCCAGAGCCTTCCTCACAGAGGCGAACGCTCAACGCAAGGCCAAAAGTGAGGCAGTGCCAAGGAAGGCATTAGGAAAGATAAAGTCAGTTAGGAAGAAAAGAAAAGATCCTAAATTTAGTCGCCTTTTACGATCATGCAATAGGGGCAGCAGGTACAATTCTAACGCCCTACCTGCAGGGCTCGTGTTAAGCAGGAGCAGAAACTACGACTTTTATAGGCTTTGGTGTGTCTTGGCCAGGGAAAGAACCCAGAGCCTTCCTCACAGGGGCGAACGCTCAACTCAAGGCCAAACGTAAGGCGGTGCCAAGGGAGACATTTGCAAAATAAAACTCAAATGTCCACCCAGTGGACAAGAGTGGACAGCTGTCCACTCCATACAGTGTTCATTGACGGACCACCGTATCCAGTGGTCCAATGGACACAGTGTCCGTTAAGGTAAATGTGTGTAGCATAGAGTATTGTACTATATACTCCCATAACGTGAGAGTCGACTGGTCAGCCGTTTTTTATCGGACGTTATTTTGCTGACTGTCGACTCTCATTTCCAAAGGGTTATTTCTTTGATGCAGCTTCCGACGTCAGATGAAGGCAGAAGGAAAAGTGCAATAATATCAATATTTCTTGCTCTAACAGTGATAACATTGATGTGTACTTACAGTTTAGGTATTAATTATCCCATTTATCTAGGAAAACCACAACTTGGGGTCTCATAGAATAGAAAAGAATGGCTACAAAAAACGGAACGTGAATTCAAGCGGGTAGAATGCAAGTTAAAGTAAAGGCAAATCAAGCGTTTTGGGGACTTTGCAATTCGTTGTTTTGTCTGGATCATGAAAGTTTACGTAGATGTAAATATTTGCTTTAGATGGGTTTTACGGCTGATTTTGTCAAAATATTTGTTGATTTATGAAAAAGGGGTTGGTATTTGACCTTGATGACGATTTAAATATGATTTAAACGTTTTATATTGTCAAAATCCAAACTTTGAAAATGTTACCCTCAGCATCGGATAAAATGCCTATCGGAAGTTAGAGGTTAGGCACGACGTAATGTTAAAAAAGTGTCTCGTCGTGCTATACCTCTAACAGTGTTGGAGTATGTAATATATAGACCACAATCTCAGTTCTGATATCGGTAAAAACTATTAACTGCATTATCTTAGTTGTGTCATGAAACACCTGTCTTCTTAATGCACCATTTGCATCTATTTGTTTTTATAACGTCAATGTATTAGTATCCATATGTAATTGTTTTAGCTCTAGTATAACGAAAATCGTTTGAAGTTAATGATTGTTTTAATGTGTTATCCACCATGTATGTTTGAAAGAGTGTAAGTAAATTCCTTTGCAGACATTTTGGAGCTCTCGTTTATGTGATGCAACGGTATTTTAGGCAGTTTTCTGCTGCGTATACATGTTTATACTTTTACGGTTGTTTTGCCGGTACCATATTGTCCGGAACCAGTATCGGCTAGTGCCGTCATAATATCTTCCTGCTATAAAATGCATGTATAGTGCCTAAATAGAGTCCATATTCTATTGTTTATACTTTTGATATGCAACTTCTTGTCATACAGCAAATGAAATTGAATTTAACGAAAACGTGGCATAAAAAGTAGTTAAAGTTGAAAGCCATTCAGAATCGGGTGAGGAAAAAGTTGAGCACACGATGTGCTGCAAATATAGAGTTGAGTTTAGGGATTCAAGGTACCGTCACGTAATTCGTTTCGGGTACGAGCGCGAATATAGTGATTTTTATGACCTGATGTGTAGAATTTATTACATGTTTCCATTGTGAATCATGCATAGTTATGGGATACATGAATATCGATTGGATTATTGATTAATTTGCGGTGTTCTTGTTGATTTTTTATTTACCAAATCCACGCTTTTTAAACAGAATGACATTAATTTCCTGCTTCATTTATAACCGTTTTATCTTATGTGTTTTAACTAAATATTTGATGAATACGTGCTCTGCCTACCTGAATTGTCTCTGGTTTTGTTAAAATTTTAATTAGAAAGTGCGGATTCCATCACCATTTGTTATGATCCTTTAAATAAGGAATTAAGTTATAGAGTTAATGCCATTAATACCGGAAAGAGTTCCTTTTGAACCCCCCCCCCTCCAAAAAGTTTTTTTATCGCTTTAGTGAAGTGTCTGAAATGGGTTCTTTTTAAGGGGAACCAAGAAAAATTGGGGCTTGGTCTTTTTGGGGTTAAAAATTTAAAAAAAATTTAAAAAAAAATAAAAATATATAGTTTTCTCTATACATTTGTATCTATTTTAATCGCATTCATGTGATATTTTATATATTCTGAAATGTGGTCATATATACAAGGTACCATATTCGGTAATGTGGTTAGATATATAAAGTACATTGCTAACAAACACATTTTTAATATTACTTACCTTTCTCCTGGCGGGACTTGAACCCACATAACTTACCTTTGCCTCCAAAGTCCAACGCCTTAATCATTGTTCCACTGGATCAGTTGGCGATTCCATGTCAATAAAAACTATACAAATTTACTATGGCTTTAAAATCAATCCGAATCACTTAAATGATTGAAACATATTAGAATACAATGCTAATTTTGTGGGTTCTTTTAAACAGAGATCTTGTTTATTGAGTAGAATTTATAATGAGTGAAGAAGATGATTCATATGTTTTCCCACCAAACTTACCAATTGTGGACAACGAACACGGCTCGAAAGACGACAGCTTTCATTTTTATGGTATTTCATCTGATTCGGATAGTTCAATACCCTGTGGCCAGAGAACTCCAGACAATAGAGAAAGTGTGGTGGAGTCAAATCATGATGTAAGTGTGGATCTGTTTTTTGATGTCAATGACAATAACCCCCCGGACAACGGTGTTGGTGACAATGCCAATGCTGCTCCCAGTACTAGTGCTTCTGGAGTGACAACGCGTTCCAAAAGAAAAGGGAAATTCAAATTTCATAACTTGTTTTCTTTGGGTGCTATATTAACTGATGATAGTAACTGTATAAAGTTTTGTGAGGATTTCAAGCTACTGCCTACGTCAGTGAATTGTCCAAATTGTCGAGCAAGTTTGACAAAACTGTATACCATCGAACGTGTTGGACATCGCCGAGCGACGTACAGGTTCCAGTGTAACCGTAAAAAATGCAAAACCATTTACAAAAACCAAGTGCCTCTATATAAAAATACATGGTTTTCTGGGTACCATTTGTCTTTGAGGAAAAGTCTGTTACTTATTTACTGTTTCTTGAACAAATTGTATATCAACTGAACATGGTAAGATGACATTATCCACGAATTTTTAGGAAGAACAGGAGGGGGGTTCAAAAGGAACTCTTACCTTAATACCCCATGACAAAATTAACATGCTGATATGTTTCTCTTAATACTATTTTTGCATATTATTTCTTTATTTATATAAACATTAATGTAATGTGATGCTGTGCTCTTCAATATGGAGGTAATAACGACTTGCTACTGAAAAGTCTTGAGTAATGACCAGTATGGCGAAGAAGAAAATATCCTGGCAACAGCTTTTAAGAACAAGATGTTCTCACCAAAAGCTATTATGATGTCGGAAGTAGAATGTATAAGTGATAATAATATATATATATATATAAGGATTCGTTATCTACGTCTTTGGTTTGATCGACGTATTGTATTTTGGTCAGACGGGGTTTATCCGAAATCTTCACACTGTTTCCGGTGTGTGTGTGACGTAAATCGACGTGTTTAGATAGTTTAAATAGTATTTATTCATTTATTGAGTAAATCAAGTAATATTTTGGAATTGGAAAACAAGCTTAACGATTAGGTAAATTCATTCCCAGTTCGTTACGGTAATTTTCTCTTGAAGATCTGGTCAGGATATTTAAATAATTCATTCGATAAAATATGTCGCATACTGTGTTGACCATTGGTCATCTGAAATATACATATATAGAAAGATGGGATTATTTATTCAGCTTCTGTAACCACTATATATATATTATCTTTTGTCATCAGCTTCGGATGGCTTTAACATTCTTATTTACATATAAATACAAAATTCAAAAGATGTTGGAAGCAAAGCAGATAATGAAAAGCACAGTTTCAATTTATAAACAAAAACTAAAATCTAGGAGTATCTTTGATATTCCTGAGTGTGCATAAAGATTGATTCATTTTCGTGAGTACTTAATAGGTTCATATCTCCGAAAAGTAATACATTTACAGAGAGTGGAATATATTACATGTAGTTCAACTGACGGAATAAAATTATTCTTTGGTCAATATATGAATTACAATTAAAAAATAAATGCTGTGAATCTTCAATTGGGGACCCGCAAAGACATTTTTGATCTGTTACAAGATTAGCTCTAAATAAAAGAAATTTAAACGACTTCTTAGCTTAGTAGTAGATTGGAGATCGGGTACTACAGGCAAGTTTTGGTTTCAAATGGCATGTTTAAAGATAAAGAATGGCCTTTGACAGCGGATATTTCATATTTTTTCTTTCAATATTAAATGTATCTTAATATCTAGATTTTTTATCAGTATGGTAGTGATAATTATAAGCATAAATCTATTTATCACATTTTGGCGGATTGGAAGGGATCTAGTGAACAAGTTATCGAATTTCCCCACATCTCTCTTTAAAAAATCTTCCCTTACAGTTAGTGTATAGAGAAAATATAGGTCAAATATCAAGTGTATTTGTTTGTTCATTACGTGTCCCTATTATGAAACTGATGTCCGATAATTGTTATGTCTTAAAATTTCTTGTGGTAACGCGGCATTTCATTTCTTCGATTTTTACAGATACAAACAATAGCATTGGCAAAGAGTTATTGCAAAATTAGAGAAAGCTATATTTGTAAAATCCTTATATGCATCATTAACACATAAGATAACCTTTTTGCTTGAGGGATGGGCCGTTTGATTTTTTTGTGAATTTATTCATTTGATATATATAAGTGGTAGCTACATGTAATTAGCGTCTCTACGATTCTTTGAATTCTAGGAATGCGATACATGTAGCTATTTTAGACAGCGATAATGAACCGTATGTTTTAATAACATCACCAATTTTGTTAAAAGTGAACGTTTTATGGCATGAAATCGCTTTATCTTTACGTGATCTTAAAATGACAATGTTTAGGATACAATTCAAAAGGTTACGTCTACTCTATAAACTTCTTTAAAATTATGATTGCATTCTAATGAAATTAAGAGATATATCGATAACAACTTAAATGTGTATGTATGATTATAAGAGCGAATCGGAGCTCTGTTTCGGTAACATGTACGTAAGCAAAAGTACATAGTTAGGTCTACTGAGATCAATGACCTGCATACATGGATGGTTAATTTTTTTTCGTACTGTTCCGGTTGTGCGTTGCTCCGGGTACTGCTCTCCCCAGTAAAAATATATCTAACTAATGCAAATGCATAACAGTAATTAAAGAGAAATTAAACATTTTTTTTATTATTTTTTAAATAATAATTTAACGATAATTATAACACTATGGAATGCAGTCAAAATATCCACCAAGCGAAGATGGGCACAAGGAATCATGACGTCACACTCACATCACGTCAACAAATGGCGCGAAATCATAGGATTCGAATACGCCGAACTCTGGCAGGCCTTTTGAGTTCATTTTTTCAGTTTATGCTAGACAAGTATTATATCATTTACTTCTATAGTTTAAAGTACGCCATTTTATTTCTAAATTATGTCATCTACATGAAATAGGAAATGAAATAAAATGAACAAGATGAGCTTCGCTCTTCCCATGCCTTGCATGATTCATATTACTGGCTGATTAGTAAAATAACAAGAGGTGTTTGTAATATTTACAATAATGTTTCCTTTATCATATATTTATATATATGTATGTAGGTATAAATAAAAAAAAAAAAAAAAAAACCACTAGACTTCGTTGCTAGGCCTTTTAGCCTTTCATGGCGTATTCGGTCTTCTAATGCATTAATGTCTCATTTTCTATAGAATATAATTTTTATTATATATTAAACTGAACTGATGAAGCCGCGCAACCAAAATCATGGACCGAAGCATGGACATAAATTAGATCATCGTCTATATAGTTTTCATATGATATATAACTAGAACTTACTGGTACATGTATACATTATACAGTATAACTTGTCTATAAACCGGATGTGAACGGGACCAGTCGATTTGTTAGGTTTATACAGGTGTCCGGTTTATAGAGGATAGAACCTTATCACAATATGTTTACATGGGAATCATCAGAAGATTTTTTTTTTATTACAGCACAAACATTTATTCTCACATATGTACATGGAAGAACATAGAATTCCATCCTACTGTTTTCTTGGTTTCTTAGGTGTACATGTACGACCATTTCTCTCGGTGTGCTACATTCAAATGAACTCTCAGAAGTTATGTGTATGTTTTATTGTTAGAATTAACCGTGAAAAGTATTCACAAATACAATGTACATGTAACAAAACCGTCGAATGAAAAGTTGTCACTATCTAATCCTTAGTATACCGGTACAGGTAAATCCCCTAAGGCGCCTCATGATCAGTCCCATGTTGTGAAAACATTGTTGCCGGTTTGCCCAAGTTAATTTTACAAAGAAAGGTATAGTAACATTTCCTAGACAGTTCCGGTTTTCAGAGTATACAGGTTCCGGATTATGGAGGTTTTGGGTACTATAGTTTATTAAGAAATTTGCCGGGACCACACAAATTAATCGGTATAGACAGGTAATAGAGGTAAATCCTTTAAATCGCTACTTGTAATAGAGCTCTACATGAATTGTAACCAAATTTGGCCACAAACATCCTTGGGGGAAGGGGAACAGAACTTGTATAAATTTTGGCTCTGGCCCCCCAGGGGCAGGAGGGGCGGGGCCCAATAGGGGAAATAGAGGTAAATCCTTTAAATCGCTACTTGTCATAGAGTTCTGAATGGAATGTAACCAAATTTGGCCACAAACATCCTTTGGGGAAGGGGAACAGAACTTGTATAAATTTTGGCTCTGGTCCCCCCGGGGGCAGGAGGGGCGGGGCCCAATAGGGGAAATAGAGGTAAATCCTTTAAATCGCTACTTGTCATAGAGTTCTACATGGATTGTAACCAAATTTGGCCACAAACATCCTTGGGGGAAGGGGAACAGAACTTGTATAAATTTTGGCTCTGACCCCCCGGGGGCAGGAGGGGCGGGGCCCAATAGGGGAAATAGAGGTAAATCCTTTAAATCGCTACTTGTCATAGAGTTCTGAATGGAATGTAACCAAATTTGGCCACAAACATCCTTGGGGGAAGGGGAACAGAACTTGTATAAATTTTGGCTCTGGTCCCCCGGGGGCAGGAGGGGCGGGGCCCAATAGGGGAAATAGAGGTAAATCCTTTAAATTGCTACTAGTCATAGAGTTCTGCATGGTTTGTAACCAAATTTGGCAACAAACATCCTTGGGGAAGAAGGGGAACAGAACTCGTATAAATTTTGACTCTGGCCCCCCAAGGGCAGGACGGGTGGGGCCCAATAGGGGAAAATAGAGGTAAATCCTATAAATCACTACTTGTCATAGAGTTATGACTTTGGATTGTAACCAAATTTGGCCACAAACATCCTTGGGGGAAGGGAACAGAACTTGTATATATATTAAATTTTGGCTGTGACCCCCTTGGGGCGGGTAGGAGGGGCGGGGCCCAATAGGGGAAATAGAGGTAAATCCTTTGAAATCGCTTCTTGTCATAGAGCTCTGAATGGAATGTACCCAAATTTGGCCACAAACATCCTTTGGGGAAGGGGGACAGAACTTGTATAAATTTTGGCTCTGGTCCCCCGGGGGCAGGAGGGGCGGGGCCCAATTAGGGGAAATAGAGGTAAATCCTTTAAATCGCTACAAAGTCATAGAGTTATGAATGGAATGTAACCAAATTTGGCCACAAACATCCTTGGGGGGAAGGGGAACAGAACTCGTATAAATGTTTTTTGACTCTGGCCCCCCAAGGGCAGGAGGGGCGGGGCCCAATAGGGGAAATAGAGGTAAATTCTTTAAATCACTACTTGTCATAGAGTTCTGAATGGAATGTAACCAAATTTGGCCACAAACATCCTTTGGGAAGGGGAACAGAACTTGTATAAATTTTGGCTCTGGTTTCCCCGGGGGCAGGAGGGGCGGGGCCCAATAGGGGTAGTAGAGGTAAATCCTTTAAATCGCTACTAGTCAATAGAATTCTAAATGGAATGTAACCAAATTTGGCCACAGACCTACATCCTTTGGGGAAGGGGAACAGAACTTGTATAAATTTTGGCTGTGACCCCCCGGGGGCAGGAGGGGCGGGGCCCATTGGGGAAATATAGGTAAATCCTTTAAATCGCTACTAGTCATAGAGTTCTGCATGAGATTGTAACCAAATTTGGCCACAAAAATCCTTGGGGGAATGGGAAAGAACTTGTATAAATTTTGATCTGGACCCCCCAAGGGCAGGACGGGTGGGGCCCAATAGGGGAAATAGAGGTAAATCCTATAAATCACTTCTTGTCCTAGAGTTTTTGTTTGGATTGTGACCAAATTTGGCCATAAAACATCCTTGGAAGAAGGGGAACAGAACTTGTATAAATTTTGGCTCTGACTCCCTGGGGCGGGAGGGGTGGGGCCCAATTAGGGGATTTAGAGGTTAATTAATAAAATTCCTTCAGAAAAGAAACAATGAAACTTGTATTCTTGCCTTAGGCTTGGCATGATTCAATTACTGGCACCAATGATTAGTAAAATAACTTTGAACTTTATGCACATTAATGCGATTTATATATTATGCTTATTTTAAAAAGCGACTAGACTTCTGTAAAGGCCCGTTTTACAAGTGTTTTTAATATTCATCAACTAATGCATTAAGCGTCCCATCGCTAAAAGTGAACGTTTTATGGCATGAAATCCCTTTGATCGTGATTTAAAATGACAATGTTTAGGATACATTCAAAAGGTTTACGTCTACTCTATATAAACTTCTTTAAAATTATGATTGCATTCTAATGAAAGTTATGAGATATATCGATAACAACTTAAAGTATGTATGTGAACGGGACCAGTCGATTTGTTTCGGTACATGTATACAGTATCCGGTACCTTTATACTGAGATCAATGACCTGCATACATGGATGGTTAATTTTTTTTCGTACTGTTCCGGTTGTGCGTTGCTCCGGGTACTGCTCTCCCCAGTAAAAATATATCTAACTAATGCAAATGCATAACAGTAATTAAAGAGAAATTAAACATTTTTTTATTATTTTTTAAATAATAATTTAACGATAATTATAACACTATGGAATGCAGTCAAAATATCCACCAAGCGAAGATGGGCACAAGGAATCATGACGTCACACTCACATCACGTCAACAAATGGCGCGAAATCATAGGATTCGAATACGCCGAACTCTGGCAGGCCTTTTGAGTTCATTTTTTCAGTTTATGCTAGACAAGTATTATATCATTTACTTCTATAGTTTAAAGTACGCCATTTTATTTCTAAATTATGTCATCTACATGAAATAGGAAATGAAATAAAATGAACAAGATGAGCTTCGCTCTTCCCATGCCTTGCATGATTCATATTACTGGCTGATTAGTAAAATAACAAGAGGTGTTTGTAATATTTACAATAATGTTTCCTTTATCATATATTTATATATATGTATGTAGGTATTAATAAAAAAAAAGAAAAAAACCACTAGACTTCGTTGCTAGGCCTTTTAGCCTTTCATGGCGTATTCGGTCTTCTAATGCATTAATGTCTCATTTTCTATAGAATATAATTTTTTATTATATATTAACTGAACTGATGAAGCTGCGCAACCAAAAATCATGGACCGAAGCATGGACATAAATTAGATCATCGTCTATATAGTTTTTCATATGATATATAACTAGAACTTACTGGTACATGTATACATTATACAGTATAACTTGTCTATAAACCGGATTGTGAACGGGACCAGTCGATTTGTTAGGTTTATACAGGTGTCCGGTTTATAAGAGGATAGAACCTTATCACAATATGTTTACATGGGAATCATCAGAAGATTTTTTTTATTACAGCACAAACATTTATTATCATGACGTCACACTCACATCACGTCAACAAATGGCGCGAAATCATAGGATTCGAATACGCCGAACTGTGGCAGGCCTTTTGAGTTCATTTTTTCAGTTTATGCTAGACAAGTATTATATCATTTACTTCTATAGTTTAAAGTACGCCATTTTATTTCTAAATTATGTCATCTACATGAAATAGGAAATGAAATAAAATGAACAAGATGAGCTTCGCTCTTCCCATGCCTTGCATGATTCATATTACTGGCTGATTAGTAAAATAACAAGAGGTGTTTGTAATATTTACAATAATGTTTCCTTTTATCATATATTTATATACATGTATGTAGGTATTAATAAAAAAAGAAAAAAACCACTAGACTTCGTTGCTAGGCCTTTTAGCCTTTCATGGCGTATTCGGTCTTCTAATGCATTAATGTCTCATTTTCTATAGAATATAATTTTTATTATATATTAACTGAACTGATGAAGCCGCGCAACCAAAATCATGGACCGAAGCATGGACATAAATTAGATCATCGTCTATATAGTTTTCATATGATATATAACTAGAACTTACTGGTGCATGTATACATTATACAGTATAACTTGTCTATAAACCGGATGTGAACGGGACCAGTCGATTTGTTAGGTTTATACAGGTGTCCGGTTTATAGAGGATAGAACCTTATCACAATATGTTTACATGGGAATCATCAGAAAAATTTTTTTTATTACAGCACAAACATTTATTCTCACATATGTACATGGAAGAACATAGAATTCCATCCTACTGTTTTCTTGGTTTCTTAGGTGTACATGTACGACCATTTCTCCTCGGTGTGCTACATTCAAATGAACTCTCGGAAGTTATGTGTATGTTTTATTGTTAGAATTGACCGTGAAAAGTATTCACAAATACAATGTACATGTAACAAAACCGTCGAATGAAAAGTTGTCACTATCTAATCCTTAGTATACCGGTACAGGTAAATCCCCTAAGGCGCCTCATGATCAGTCCCATGTTGTGAAAACATTGTTGCCGGTTTGCCCAAGTTAATTTTACAAAGAAAGGTATAGTAACATTTCCTAGACAGTTCCGGTTTTCAGAGTATACAGGTTCCGGATTATGGAGGTTTTGGGTACTATAGTTTATTAAGAAATTTGCCGGGACCACACAAATTAATCGGTATAGACAGGTTTCCGGTTTATACAGGGTTCGGTGTAGACAAGTTATACTGTATATGTATCTGGCCTTTGGAGTTTTAATATCGAACGATAATCATACAAAATTATACTGATATTTCGTAAAAAAAATACTGGTTTAATAACGCACGAACTGAGGTTACAATTACATTACAGTATACACATTCTTCAAAAAATGTGTATGTGTTAGTTATATATTCCATTCATAAATGGTTATCGTTGGGCAATTTCTTTAAAAAAAACATGAAGTTAAAAGAAAATTTATTTCGTCTGATGATTCTGGTTCAAACATTCATGTTGATTTAAATAAATATATCACATAAACATCTTGTAAAACACTCATTTAGATAGTACAGAACAGTGAATTTATTTAAGTTGTTCTTGTCATTGATATACATAGAATAAAGGTAGATATACAGTATGAAGAAGACAAAAATAACGCTATATGTTTTACAAGGGAGGTAACCTCTGTGATATAGTTCTACATATACATGTAGTCGGTAATTTGGCCGTCGTCGGCGGATCACAAAATACATGCAGAATCAAAACACAGTTCTGAAAACTGTTTATGTTATTAAACTCGAATGGATTTGAGTTAATTCAATTTTGTTTGTCACTCAGGAAGAAGTAAGAATGCAGGTATATGATAAATAGAATATGATATGCCTGTTTTCATATTATACCCTTAATCAGCCTTCATATGAAAAAAGGCATATCATTTTCTCTATGTCCGACACAAAACACTCGTGTCCCCAGAGGCTGTATTACATGACTGCCCATGCAATACAACTTTGTGACGTCACTGCGTAAACACAATATTATTATTTTATTTGCGTGATATTTTTATCAAATCTGTTTGCTTGCATTCCGAATAGTAAAACCATCATAGTTTCTGAAAATTAAATTGAAATTCAGTAAAAAATATAATTGAGTTTACGTAATTTTCACTAGTGACTTCAAGTCTTGGGTTTTCTTTGAATTTATTACTGCAGTTTCTAAAATGGAAGGGTATCATAAGAACAATTATTATAATTTTAAAGTTGTAATAAAATAAGATAAATACCCTTTCATACATTTTAAATGAAGTTCACTATCGGTTTACTATATTTTGTGAACCTCTGGTTGAATTTTTGTGTTGTTGGTGTGTCGAATTGAGAAACATTTGGAAGAAAACAGAACTTTCATTTGACAAAAAAAAAGAGAGACTCACAATACCGATATGTATCATTTTCCTCATACGGAAAGTACAAGTGGTGTCTGTTATTGCAGTTATTATATTTTAGCATCTGTCTGTTTACTTCCATTTATAGTATTGTTATGCTCATATTCTATGTTGTTACGTGTAAGATTTTTTTATAACCGATACGTCCTTGTTATTTAATGTAACTTGCTGCGTAATTCGAACTTCAATTAATACTAAAACAAAACTGTATATTTTCAATTAATTTAATTATCATCATCATATCATTCTCACAAATCATCAGCTTCAGCTCATGAAACATTATCATCATAATCATATATCACCATCATCATCTCACAAAGTATCATCATCATCATCTCTCAAAAATATCATCATCATAATCTTACAAAGTATTATCATCATCTCACTAAGTATCCATATCATCATCATCATCACAATCATCATCATCTCACAAAAATATCAACATCATCATCTCGCAAAGTATTATCATCAGCATCAGCTCACTAAGTATCATCATCATCTCACAAAATATCATCATCATCTCACAAAGAATCAGCATCAGCTCATAAAACATCATTATCATCATTCTCACCATCATCATCAAAATCATCTCACAAAGCATCATTTCACAAAGCATCAGCATCAGCTCATCAAATATCATCATCATTATCTCATCAATATATATCACAATAACGATTGAATAAGAATGTGTTTAATTATTGGTCAAACCAATACCATAGAGAGATGCAGGAAGCAAAATAACCATAATGCTAAAGATATGTCGATTCCCGGCTTCTGCATTGTTTGACTAGAGGGCGCCGAAGTCCTTCGTTGATTCGTGTGATGACAGCAGAACGGAAATTGTCCGGTGTTTTCATTTCTGGATAAAACTTCAGAACATAATTCTTTAACACATCTTTTCTTCTCCATCTAATTCCAGTTTTCCTAACATTCCACCACCGTTCCAACTATATTGCAATCTCAGTCCTCCTGGTCCAAACAGTTCTGGAAATAGCCGCTCGCACAACAACTTCCCGAAATTTCCCGCAAACTATCTAAGATTTCGTCGTCAATCGCCAGGTCCTCTGGCACAAACATTTCTAGATTGGGATCTGCATCCTCGTGATTGATTGCCACTGCCATCTGCTGATTTGTGGTGCCTCCAGTGCTGTATCTGTTTTGATTTCAACGGATGTCATCCGCCTCTCTAACGTAGTGATCTTCCGGGTTAGATTCCGGATCCCGGAAAGGATTTCCCCAACATCCCAATGACCTGCTGGCTGGCTCCGTTGTGTTGAGGGGTGACTGGATGAGGGGTGGCTGACTGGTGTTGAGGAGTGGCTGGCTGACTGGTGTTGAGAGGTTGCTGACAGAGGGGTGGCTGGCTGACTGGTGTTGAGGGGTGGCTGGCTGACGGCTGGCTGACTGGTGTTGAGGAGTGGCTGGCTGACGGCTGGCTGACTGGTCTTGAGGAGTGGCTGGCTGACTGGTGTTGAGAGATTGCTGACAGAGGGGTGGCTGACTGGCGTCGAGGGGTGGCTGGCTGACGGCTGTCTGACTGATGTTGAAGGGTGGCTGGCTGACGGCTGGCCAACTGGTGTTGAGGGGTGGCTGGCTGACTGGTGTTGAGGAATGGCTTGCTGACGGCTGGCTGGCTGATGTTGAGGGGTTGCTGACAGAGGGGTGGATGACTGGAGTCGGCCGATGGGCATGCATGAATGATGAGGGGTGGTTGGTTGTTGTTGAGGGGTTAAAGGCGGGTAGATATATTGTGCCCCTGGACGCTCAAGCAGCTCCACGGCAGGCTCAAGAACAGCAAAGGATCTCGGCGGCGATCCACGAGAGAGCACTCGTCCTGGAGGCTTTGTCTGTTAAATGAAAAGAAAAACTTTAGATCATTCAGTTAGAGTCAGCGTAACTTGATATTGAAGTCTGGTGTATTACTTATGTTTGTTATAAAGTTGTAAAATCTGATAATCAAAACTTTTTTTTCGAATGACTGTTTATTACCAAAGAAGGCAACTGCGTATATACCGGTACGCAAAAAGGTAATAATTATGTGAATATCAAAAGTTCTAATAGACATAAAATATTTTAGTAATTTTTGTTACTTAAAGATGCTCCACCGTCGACAGAGCATAAATGATATTCATCATTTGAACAATAATTGGCGTTTAATCGTGTATATGTATGGGTACAGAGTCAATATTATACCTGCTTAATCGTATTGATCAACGATTTGATATTTCAACGATATTAATAAAAATACTTAACAATGTCGTGGAATTTGTCAATTTTTTACGTTATATGGCGTTATATGTTTCATAAGAAATGTAGAACAATACGTTTATGATATATTTTGCTTCTTGGTTATGTAAAAAAAATTGCCTGATTTAAGTTACAGGTACGTATTTTGGTCATTTGCAATCCGTTATTTTCGGACAATATTGTCAAATACTTCTCAAATTTAAATTCAGTTTTAAAAATTAAATAGAATTGTCCCCTCGATGAGTTGTGGGCATCAGAAAACCAGTTTTGGATGAACTGGTCTTGGAGCCTTTGTTTTGAATAGTGTTTGAAAAACATCTTAGGCATGATAATTTTATTATGAAATATATGTATATTGTTATGTATGACACTAAATACATGTAGTTATGAGATAAGGGAGATAACTCCTATAGTTTTTTTTATCAATACATCCTATAAAGGTCATATCATTAATCTAGGTTATAGAACTTTCTAGAATATAATCATGTATAAACAAATATGTTTGTAAACATGTTGATTTTAAGTAGAGATCTAGAATGATCTATTTCCAGAAAGTTATGTGTGTTTATTTGTTTACTGCTTTTAGTTAGATATTTCTAGAAGTAGAAGGTTCTCCAATATTCTTGAATTAGGGTTAAGCTATATATACTCCAGCTGCCCAAGGCTAATCAGAACTGTAATGAGACCTGTAATAAGACATATCAAGAATTGTACAGCGCCATATAAGATTCTATTGGGAGAGCTATTGTGACTTTATCTGTGGATTATTACAACACTTTGTGTGGATTTATTCATATTGCCTGGAACTTTACAAATCATCGGTGGACATTCAATTTCCTTGTGGATTTGTGATTATTGTGAATTTGAAACCTGGAAGGATCAAGGATTATACCAGGACATTCGCATACAGATAAGTTACACTTTAAATCATCGTATTACTCTTGTACCACCACCAATTACTTTAGATATTGTAAACCATCTCTGTATAATATTGTATATATAATTAAATTGTGTTTTGAATTTAGCTGCTGGTTTCTCCTTTCTGTTATTCGTTAATGTAACAGAATTGGGGGCTCGTGTCCGAGATCGATATTCAATTTGTGAAATCTAACTTTGAAAAATTAATTAAGAAATTTTCAAAATTTGTGTACAAACTTTGAGTTTACATTTGAAACCAACAGCTAGATAAATATGACTACTATGCAGGTAGAACAGTTTGTTAAAGCGCCATCCCTGAAAGTTCTTTTGCAAGTTAGTAAGAAGGATTTACTGTTATTGGGTAAACATTTAGGCCTTACTATCAAAACTAATTTGAGGAAAGCTGAAATTAGGAATGTAATTATAAGATATTTTGTTGACAATGGCAAATTTGACTCCAGTGCATTAGATAGTATAGAGGAAACAGTCACTTCAGAAATCCAAATTAGACAAATGGAACTTGAACATGAAATGAAAATGAAACAAATAGAGAAAGAAATGAGAGAAAGAGAAATAGAAAAGGAGTTAAGAGAAAAAGAAATAGACAAAGAAAGAGAGTTAAGAGAAAAAGAAATTGAGAGAGATCAGATGTTAGAGCTAGAGAAGCAGAAAATTCAAGCTGAAACAGAACTTAGAATGAAAGAATTAGAGCTAGCTTCTCAAGATAGTTCAAGTAATCTAACTTTTAGGGGTTTACAAGGAAACAGAGGTTTTGATGTCAGTAGAAACATTAGGTTAGTTCCTCCTTTTCAAGAGAAAGAAGTTGACAAGTATTTTTCTGCATTTTGAGAAAATAGCTGATAGTATGAAATGGCCTGAAGATAAGCTTACAATGCTTCTTCAAAGTGTCTTGATAGGTAAAGCTAGAGACATTTATTCTTCTTTATCTGTAGATGACATTTCAAATTACCAAGTAGTCAAGAAAGCTATTTTGAAAGCTTATGAGTTAGTTCCTGAGGCTTACCGCCAGAAATTTCGAAACTCGAGAAAGAGAGATGAACAAACTCATGTAGAATTTGCCAGAGAAAAAGAACAATTATTTAATAGGTGGTGTGATTCTAAAGAAATTGATGAGGATTTCGGTAAATTGAGGCAATTATTGTTGATAGGAGTTTAAACGTTGTGTCCACATAAACATAAAAACTCATTTAGATGAGAGAAAAGTTGAAACACTTAGTGAAGCAGCTACAATGGCTGATGATTACGCTCTCACCCACAAAGGCTCATTTGTTAAAAACAGTTCTCAAGACAAAAACAGTACCACAGGTACTAGTAAATTTGGTCAGCCTAGGAACCCAACCTTTAGTGGCCCTTCTAACGACAAACCTAAATTAGGTGATAAGACTAAGTCTGATTCTAAAACAGATCATAGGGCGGGTGTGGGGTCTCCTTCTGGTCCTGTTTGTAATTACTGCAAGAAAGTAGGGCATACTATGTCTGAATGTTATTCTCTCCAGCGTAAGGAGCAAAGGCGTAAACAGTCAGTTCCTTCTGTGTTAGCTATGTCAAAGCCTAGTCAGAAACTTAGTGATATTGTGGAAGATTCTAAAGTGTCTGTTGAGATTAAGAGCTCAGAGTCTGATAGTGTCTTGGAGAAGTACTCTCCCTTCATTTCTGAAGGTTTTGTTTCACTTACTAGTGATATTACCAACTTGAAACCTGTGAAGATTTTGCGAGATACTGGGGCTTCTCATTCTTTGATATTAGATGGCGTAGTGCCTTTGTCTGAGGAGACCTCATGTGGTAGTAGTGTTTTGCTTCAAGGTGTAGAGTTAGGTTTTGTTAATGTGCCTCTCCATTCTGTTTATTTAAAGTCAGACTTGGTTACTGGGCCTGTCACCATTGGTGTTAGACCGGAACTTCCCATAGAGGGCGTGTCGCTCATTTTAGGCAATGACTTGGCTGGAGAGAAAGTTAGGGTAGATCCCTTAGTGTCCAGTATTCCAGATAAAACAGGTGATGCTGAGACTATTCAACAGGAATTTCCTGGTATTTTCCCTTCTTGTGCTGTAACTCGTTCAATGGGTAAGAAGGTTTCTGATGTTGCAGTAGTTGAGGATCATTATAGTCCAGGGTTAGGTGACACTTTCTTGGCTCATGATATAGAGGATATCGGGGGCAAGTGTGATCTTTTGAGCAATCCTGTAGACTTTGATAGTGATAGAGTTGTTCCTAACAAGGGTACTTCTTTGGCTGACATGATGAGTAAATCATCTTTGTCTAGAGAGGAGCTTATAGTAGAACAGGAAAAAGATCCTGAAATCTCCTTATTGTGTAATCGGGCTTTGAGTGAGGAAGAGGCTGAGAAAGTCCCGGTTTGTTACTTCCGTCAGTCAGGTGTGTTGATGCGCAAGTGGCGCCCCCCTGATGTGTCTCCCGAGGAAGACTGGAAGGTTGTCAATCAAATAGTTGTCCCACCGAGGTATTGGCAAGATATTCTAAGTTTGTCTCATGACGTACCTATGGCAGGGCATCTAGGTGTGACCAAGACTTATAACAGGATCTTAGATCACTTCTTTTGGCCCAAGTTGAAACGGGATGTGGCTGATTTTTGTAGGTCTTGTCATACTTGTCAGGTGGTAGGGAAACCTAATCAGAAAATCCCTGTTGCACCTTTGCACCCCATTCCAGCATTTGAGGAACCATTTAGTAGAGTTATTATAGACTGTGTAGGTCCTCTACCCAAAACTAAGTCTGGGAATGAGTATCTTTTAACTATTATGTGTACTTCCACACGCTTTCCTGAAGCCATTCCACTCAGGAATATTAAAGCCCCTAACATAGTCAAGGCTTTGGTTAAATTCTTTACATTGGTTGGTCTTCCAAAAGCTGTCCAATCGGACCAAGGTTCGAATTTCATGTCTGGTATTTTTCAACAAGTCATGTACCAGCTCCAGATCAAGCAGTATAAGTCTAGTGCTTATCATCCAGAGTCTCAGGGTGCTTTAGAACGTTTTCATCAGACATTGAAGAATATGATGAGATCTTATTGTTTTGAAAACAAAAGAGATTGGGACGAAGGTATACACATGTTGTTGTTTGGCGTTAGAGAATCTGTACAAGAATCTCTTGGCTTCAGTCCTTTTGAACTTGTGTTTGGACATACTGTACGTGGTCCTTTGAAAATTTTGAAAGACAAAATTTTGGACGAAGATTCTAAAGTGAATCTCTTAGAGTATGTGTCTAACTTTAAGCAAAGGTTGACAAGGGCATGTGAACTGGCAAAAGAAAATTTGGCCGTTACTCAAACCAAAATGAAAACATGGTATGATAAAGATGCCCGTGCAAGAAGTTTTGATCCAGGTGACAAAATTTTGGCTCTATTACCAATACCGGGTCAGCCTTTGCAAGCTAGATATTTTGGACCTTATATTGTTGAGAAAAAGGTTGATGATGTTAACTACATTGTACAAACTCCAGGGAGGCGCAAGAAAACTCAATTATGTCATGTTAATATGCTTAAGAAATATGTAGATAGAGAAGAGAGCAAGACCTCTCAACCTATTGCTACTTTGGCCTCTGTACCATCACAAAGTGAAAGTACAGCTGATATTTGTAAATTAGACTTAGATGGTGGTGTACAAGATGTAGGTTTAGACTGTGGTGTTAAGTTACGGAATTCAGATGTGCTCGCGAACTTGGACAAGAAACTATGTCATCTATCGGAAAAGGAACGCAATGAACTTAAAGATTTGATACTTGAGTATAAACATTTGTTTCCGGATACACCAGGCAAAACAGATGCTATCTATCACGACGTGGATGTAGGCGATGCGCCAC
Organism: Argopecten irradians; assembly: GCF_041381155.1. Taxonomy (NCBI): domain Eukaryota; kingdom Metazoa; phylum Mollusca; class Bivalvia; order Pectinida; family Pectinidae; genus Argopecten; species Argopecten irradians. The sequence goes on from NC_091149.1 coordinate 26,417,146, forward strand.
CTGTCAAGCAACATCCTTACCGTGTCAATCCTTTGAAAGAAGAACACTTAAAGAAAGAAATTCAATACATGTTGGACAATGATATTATTGAACCAAGCAAAAGTGAATGGAACTCTCCATGTGTTCTGGTACCAAAGCCAGACAAGACATACCGGTTCTGTACTGACTTCAGAAAAGTAAACTCTGTCAGTAAAACAGACTCTTATCCAATTCCAAGGATTGACTCGTGTATTGACAAAGTTGGCAAAGCCAAGTACGTAAGCAAGTTTGACCTGTTGAAAGGATATTGGCAGGTGTCATTAACAGAAAGAGCTAAAGAAGTGTCGGCATTTGTAAACTCACAAGGTTTGTACCAGTACAAAGTTATGCCATTTAGTATGAAGAATGCCCCGGCAACATTTCAACGTCTTCTTAACAGCGTTATATCAGACCTGGAAGGCTGTGATGGATACATTGATGACGTCATCAACTACCACGACACGTGGGAAGACCATCTACGCGGGATTCGTGAATTCTTCGAAAGACTCACTACCATGAAATTGACTGTAAACTTATTGAAATGTGAATTTTGTCATGCAACTGTTGAATTTTTAGGCCATGTTGTAGGACAGGGGCAGGTTAAACCTGTTCAGGCCAAAGTAGAATCAATTATAGATTTTCCAGCTCCTGGAGGCAAGAGAGAGCTGATGAGGTTTCTTGGTATGGCTGGATACTACAGAAAATTTTGTCAAAATTTCTCTGTTATAGCAGCTCCACTTACTGCTTTGTTAAAGAAAAATGTCAAATTTGTTTGGTCAGACGAATGTAAGTCTGCATTTGAGAAATTGAAAGCCATACTATCAAACTCACCAGTTCTGACTGCTCCAGATTTTAATAAACAGTTTAAACTGTTTGTTGACGCCAGTGATGTAGGTGTTGGTGCTGTTTTGATGCAAGAAGGTACTGAACAAATTGACCATCCAATTTGTTATTTCTCGAAAAAGTTTGACAAACACCAGAGAAATTATTCCACCATTGAGAAAGAATGTTTAGCGTTGATTTTGGCCTTGAACCAATTTGATGTGTATCTCTGCACTACAGTTGTGCCTGTGTTGGTCTTCACCGACCACAACCCTTTGACATTCATTGGGAAAATGAAAAACAAAAACCAAAGAATTCTCAGGTGGAGTTTGACTTTGCAAGAGTACAATCTTGACATCAAACATATCAAAGGGAAAGACAATATTCTAGCTGATGCTTTATCAAGGATTTAAATATGACTTAATATGTCAAGAAAGTTTCCTTTTCAAGAAAACTTTCTTTTCTTTAAGGAGGGGGTGTGTTATGTATGACACTAAATACATGTAGTTATGAGATAAGGGAGATAACTCCTATAGTTTTTTTTATCAATACATCCTATAAAGGTCATATCATTAATCTAGGTTATAGAACTTTCTAGAATATAATCATGTATAAACAAATATGTTTGTAAACATGTTGATTTTAAGTAGAGATCTAGAATGATCTATTTCCAGAAAGTTATGTGTGTTTATTTGTTTACTGCTTTTAGTTAGATATTTCTAGAAGTAGAAGGTTCTCCAATATTCTTGAATTAGGGTTAAGCTATATATACTCCAGCTGCCCAAGGCTAATCAGAACTGTAATGAGACCTGTAATAAGACATATCAAGAATTGTACAGCGCCATATAAGATTCTATTGGGAGAGCTATTGTGACTTTATCTGTGGATTATTACAACACTTTGTGTGGATTTATTCATATTGCCTGGAACTTTACAAATCATCGGTGGACATTCAATTTCCTTGTGGATTTGTGATTATTGTGAATTTGAAACCTGGAAGGATCAAGGATTATACCAGGACATTCGCATACAGATAAGTTACACTTTAAATCATCGTATTACTCTTGTACCACCACCAATTACTTTAGATATTGTAAACCATCTCTGTATAATATTGTATATATAATTAAATTGTGTTTTGAATTTAGCTGCTGGTTTCTCCTTTCTGTTATTCGTTAATGTAACAGAATATCAAGGATGTATTAGTGAGAAGGATTCGTCTCTGTCTCGTTACACTACTAAACACCACGCGAGACGCCTATGAACCGGGGATATTGTCTTATCGAGTCAAACGAAACACCAATGTAAAGTTTATTAAATTTCACTACGTTTATTACTAGCTTTAAGGACGGAAGATTTAGAAGATATGTCTTAAATTTTCGTTCTTTACCATGTATATCTTGTTTTAAAGGAATGCTATAAACCACTGCGTTACACGTACATGCAGATCTACATGTGTACTTATGTCTGTCGATAGATCTCGAAAAATAAAATGGTGAAATCGTTCAGTTTTCATGCTGTAGAGTTCATTGTTTACTTTTTCAGTCGTTTTTATTCCATGGGCTGCTATATGAAATCTCAAATTGAAGTGATATTACTTTTAAATATTTTGAATACATGTTAGACTTTTTAGACCCGGACACATTACGCACGGCTTCGAGAATCCTAAAAAAGTTTTGTTTAAAAATATCATAAAAAGTAACTATTTACTGACTCATTTGGTTTCGATTCCGTAATTACAGTACTTGACTGGAATAATTTTCAAGATTAAACCTTTAGTTGAAATAGTTCTTAGAACCATTTTTGTTTCTGAATAAGTCAACTTCCATTAATGTTTACCTGTGTACGACATTCATATATGTAAGATATATTTCTAGGTATGATCGTGGATATTTTATTTCCATTTGCTTTCACATCTTCATTTTAAAAAATGGAGGTATCAATAAAACACCTAGAGCATAGATATACGGGTTTCCATAATTCAAATCACAATCCAATTAACGGATGTCCTAACCTGCTTGACAATAGCAATTACTCGATATAGTCCACCGAATAGCAAATTGTCCGCGGCTAGGTAATTACAGGTGAGTTCGATGAATGGCGCTGTGTACAGGTAAACAACATCCTGATCCAGGTATTACTTAACAATCAAATCAAAGGCATGGTTATATCTATATCAGTGTAACCTCGTATATCGATTAAAATTTGAAAGCGACCGCACGGTCTGAAAAGAATAGTTTGTTTGTTTTGCAATCTGATTAAAATACAGATCCTCATTATCACTACGTTTGATAAGAGGATCTGAGAACATCCCATTAGGGGTCACGTCAAGATGACCTTTTGAAATGGCCAATCAAATTGGCACTGCCAGAATCTTGACTGGGGACGAAATAGTTTGATAAAGCTGTCCAAATTATTTTCGTGTGTGTAGCCATCTCGCCCGAAGTGCACAACAAAGCTTATTATATATGTATACTGGGTCGAAAAGACATTTTCAATTGATGTTGTTAGGTGTAGAAACTGCATTTGCTCTGAAGTACACGTGGTATAAAGGTCATCTGGACGTGATCCCTTATGGGATATTGAACGGAGTGGTTATAAGGATCTGTGTTTTAATCAGATTGTTTGTTTTGCTAATATCTCATTACTTTGATCTTTTATAATAAAAAAAAATAAATTCTTTCTATCACATGTTGAACGTTTTACGGTACCGTGATAAATGTATCTCAATTAATTCGGTTAGCAACACACAATACAATGTTGTAATGATAAATCATCGGTGTGTATGTACGTCAAGCATCATCTAACTGTCAAATTGTATACATTTTAACTATCTATCTACTGTTGGTTGTATATCTACTATTATATAACCTTTAGGGTTATCTAGTCACGAATCTCTAGTCATAAGTGCGTTTTCACTTTAAAAGTTATCCTGTATAATGTCTACTTTATCATAAATGTTTTGTATGTAATTGCCCCGTGCGGGACCTTGATTGGTTTGATGGGTCAGAGATGCCTACGACATATTTAAAGACCTCTACGACAGGTATATTCGTCCTTGATGCTTTAATCATGGATTTCTTGAATTGTTACATAACATTTCAATTTATAGTCTCAAACATTGGAATTCACAATGTATCAAAGATACAAACTACAAGAAAATATTATCTTATTAAAACTTATTCGTCGAGCTCATTGACAAAAAAATCCGAAACTTTCTGTGTGTATTTTCTTTCATAATTACACGAAAATACCTGCAATTAGAGCATAAATCAACCATCGAATTTCACACTTTAAGCGACATGCATTTACATTCGAGCCAAAGTTATCGTACGAATGACTTGACTCAAAAGTAATCATAAAAATAGTTGATCGGCTTTTCCTGTGACCATCGATGTAAGTGATAGCAGATCAGTTATAGTAGGGCTATAAGCCATGGACTGTTATATAACGTCACTTCCGCTTTAGTGCTAGAAAAATGTATAATCGGGGCGGTCAGAAAATTTGACCCCGATATCAACAGCTTACATGTTATTCCGGTCGCGCGCGATACGGAGAGGTTTCTACACGTGCTAATAAAGCTATTTCCAGCATAAACTGAAATCATCGTTTTATGACTGCACAAATCCTTGAAGAAAAATAATGATTCATCTGCTGCTTTCATAGATACATATTACCATTTGTTGCATTGGAGAAAAAAATTACATCCACTGGTCCGCCTCCTAAACCCGGCACATCCTTAAACGATTTTGCCTCTTAATTAAATATAATAGGACGGAATACAAAAAACAAACCAAACCTTAAATGGATTTTGATTTGATGTAAAGAAGGGAAGTACACAGTGTTCTATGGTTTTTTTTATTTGTTAGACCTCCATTTATTTATTTTTTGATACATGAATATATATTATATAAGTTATGAAAGCTGAATAATTAGTTGGCGTTTTCATTTGTATGCGAGATGGTTTATGCTACATGTATGCGACTTACCTAATTCGAATACATTATTGTTGAAAAGAACCATTTTAAACAGACCTTAAACAGACAATTATCATATCGAAACACATCGCTTTATGTCACAAATCATCTTAACTTGAAACATTGCATGTACAATATTAACGAATCGGTTTTCGTTACAGTGATTTTTTAATTTCATTGTCTATACAAACCCGAGGAATTGACTACAGATGAAAAGTTTCATATTAGATGTGTCATATAAATACTATAATTGATGTAAAATTCAAGGTATATAGCCGTTCATGCTAGTTAGCGAAATATACATCTCAATATTCCATCTACACGGGCAAATTCTGTCAGACCCCGCCCACTCGAAATGCAATACGTCAATCAAGCATTTGTTATGATCACTGATTGCTCAGCCAATCAAAATCGTTTTGCCCGCCGAGCAGTGAGGAACAAACTATTTACCGTTACAGGTTTTGTTAAATAATATGCATATACATGTATACGGATACATTGATATAGAAATATGTACATTTATAATTAATACGTATTTTGTACGTATCAAGGATTGTCCCCTCTTCTCTCTGCTGATATGTACAGTAACATATATATTATTATGCTTTCTTAGTTGTGTAGGAAAAGATAAATCAATAATAATCAGTGTACAGTATGTTGGCCATGCTGGATTTTTGTTTAACTAAAAATTTCCCAATCATAAACTTTTTAATTGGCAACATTTTTGAAACGTTGTATTCCACTTTTTTATCTGCATTCGAGGCAGAAACATATTTTAGATATATTAAGAGCCCAAAGTAATGCACATGTATGATTTATCAAATTCACTTGAAAGCATAGAAAGTGATAACTTTCCAGTGATCGTCGGAATAAGTAATAGCACGTCAATGGTAGTACGTACATGCAGATTTCTGCCAATGACAAGATTACATTACTACCAAATTAGGGTTAATTAATGAGCCAATCAGAAGGTCAGTCATTTTGACCTAGATATCGACAACTTACTGTTGTTATTAATTGTTCACTGCTGATGAATTCTACTAATATCAAAACATCAAGAAATCTATGCAGATATATCAAAATTCTGTTAAAAAAAAAAAGAGATAGTGATGGCCAATCAGAAAGCTTCTCTCGTACCGGTACATTACTAATAAGCCCCATCTACCGGTATCATTTACCTGGATTATAGCCTGCGATTGGACACGTTTTTTCTAAGTAATCCCGCTATGTCACGACGAAAGTTCACAACTGATCCTTTGGTTAAGCTGGAAATATTTCGATATCAGAGACGCTTGATGAACTTAAGAGACACTTGGGGTATCCTGCGGTCTAAGAATATGAATGTGTCGAGAAAAGTGATTCGTTATTGGTCAGAGCAGTAGCATAAAGGAATTCATGAAGTTGGAGATACAGAAAAACGAGTACCATTGCGGCAGATCACAACCAATGACTTAAACAGAGTACAGACATTATTTAGTGAAGATCCAACTAGATCAAGCTCAGAGATCCACAGAGAGTTGAAGGAGAACGGGAATACCATGTCCTTGAGTTCGGCAAAGCGCGCTATTCGTTTAGCAGGATACACGAGTACAACACCAAGATACTGTCAAATGATTGATCGACATGTGAACAAGGAGAAAAGGGTGAACTTTTGCAAAAGGATGCTAGAGGCTGATGAACATTTCAGTGACGTCATATTCTCTGATGAGTGCACTGTTCAACTCCACACTACCAAAATGACATTTTACAGGCCTGTCGACAGTGCACGGGGACCTATTTCGAAGCCCAAGCATCCACTCAAGATCCATGTGTGGGCAGCAATAAGCAAACGTGGTGCTTCACGCATTCTGGTGTTTGACGGCATTATGGATGGACCTTTTTTCGCCGACGCCATCTTCAAGGATACTTTCCCAGATAGCCACAGGTTCCAACAGAATAACGATCCAAAGCACCGTTCTCGTGTGGCCAAGGATTTCATGAGAGACAACGGCATCAACTGGTGGAATGATTGGCCTTCCGGTGAGTCTTTATATATTGGTATACAGCAAAAACAGTTTTGCGATATTTTTTTTTAATTATTATAATTGTCCTACCATTTGAAATTTATTAAATTTAATCCCAGAATCATGTTTCGCAGAGTTCCGTTTTATTACAGTGGTAAACAAAAGTTCGATAGGCAGTCATTTTTTTTTTTAAATATTAATGTTTACATTGCGGTCCATAATCCGTTGATTTCTCTGTGATTAATTTCGAAAGTAAGCCTATTTTATTGATATAAATGTAGACAAAAAGGTTGGACAAGAACGGAAAGCTAAATCAAGTAAATGGGATATCATTTAAAGATATCATAATTATTGTAGTGTTATTAGATTTCAATTACCAATTAATATCACAATAAGAAGTTGAGACAATACTAATAAATTTCAGCCTTTAATGATTGAAAATTGTTAACACTACCATAGTCAGTGGAATTGTCATACGCGAGAATATAAAGTTAAATAAGCATCTGTTCATGCAAACGCACATATAAAACTGTAGTTAAGGGTATGGTAAATGTGTGTTATTAGTTTTAAAAAAAGTAATGAAATTTGTCAGTCTAATTTATAGCTAAAGGTTGTTTTTTTTAATATTTCAGAAAGTGCAGATTTGAACCCCATTGAAATGGTTTGGAACCAGCTGAAACGCCACCTTGCACGGCAAAGTCCTAAATCCAAAGAAGAATTGCTTTTGTTTGTTTGTTTGTTTGATTTATTAACGTCCTATTAACAGCTATGGTCATGTAAGGACGGCCTCCCATGTATGCGGTGTGTTGCGTGTATGTTGTGCGAGGTGAGTGTACTGGGAGACTGCGGTATGTTCGTGTTGTGTCTTCTTGTATAGTGGAACTGTTGCCCTTTTTATAGTGCTATATCACTGAAGCATGCCGCCGAAGATACCAAGCAACACACCCCACCCGGTCACATTATACTGACAACGGGCGAACCAGTCGTCCCACTCCCTGTGTGCTGAACGCTAAGCAGGAGCAGAAACTACCACTTTTATAGACTTTGGTGTGTCTCGGCCAGGGGACAGAACCCAGAGCCTTCCTCACAGGGGCGAACGCTCAACTCAGGGCCAAAAGTGAGGCGGTGCCAAGGTAGGCATTAGGAAAGATAAAGTCAATTAGGAAGAAGAGAAAAAATAATATCCTAAATTTAGTCGCCTTTTACGATCATGCAATAGGGGCAGCAGGTACAATTCTAACGCCCTACCTTAGACTCGGCCTGGACCACAGCCGTCTCCATGCGCCTGTGGAACCTAAGCACGCCATTAAAGTAACACCATTAAGATAATATGGTAGTTGTGAGGTTTTTTTTGTTTAAATACTGACTAGATTTGAGTGAAAATGTACTATTCTGAAGAATATAATCCAATCTGAAATACAGTAGATATACTTTGAAACAATTAGAAGGTGGCAAGTAATATAATCCAATGTAACTTGTCTAAACTGAATGTCACACGGATCAAAGTTTTGGCAGATACAACCAGGTTTTCAGAATATACAGGTTTTAATTAAGAAAGAAACGGCCTACAATTACGGTGAGAATACACAGAGTTTAACGGCCCATCGACAACTAAGCTCATTTAGGGCCAAACTACAAGGCAGGCGTTAGTACCAGGATATAAACAAGGACTGTATCTAAATGACCAGGATAAGAAAAAGGCAAGCAAATACTAAAACAAAATTGTAAATGTTGACTAAAGAAAAAGAGTTACATAGGATAAAATAATTTTGGCTAAAACACACGTGAAAACTCATGCACAATGTTGACGAAACGATGAGTGTTGCGTTGATATGAATATAAGATGAGATGAGATGAGAAAACGTTCAACTTTTGTTAAAAATGCCGATCTCTTTGAGATAATTGAAAATACGATTATGTCTCACGACATGAAACAAAGTGTACATGTCGGAGACAACATAGTACTTATCTCTTATGTGTTAAAAATCAATACAATGCAATGAAACATGCTCCCATGTGAGAGGAGAATCACATGCATGGCATGTAGGAGGATCCTCCCTTTTCAATAGATAGGAATGTGTAAAATATGTACAACTTCCTCTCTGCGGTCTCTCCGACTGGACAGATTAGGATTAAGAGTAAGTTGTATTTTAAATAATTTTATTGTTTGATTCGGTAGACCACCTTTGTTGCAACGGTGTTTGATGGCTAACTGAATTGAAGGTTTGATGTCGGTATTTGGTAGTTTCAAATCTGTTAGTGCTAGGCGAAGAGCAGTCTTAGATGCTTTATCATCCTGTTCATTCCCCTTTATACCCACATGACTGGGAATTCAGAGATAAGTTATTTGAGTTTTAGAAGACAATCGAGATGTTCGGATCAAAATATTTTGGATTAATGTATTTCTAGGGTTTCTTTATTTCAAAGCCTAAAGAACCGAAAGAGAGTCGGATTTAGTGTCGGATCTCAAAGAAATCGGCATTTTAAACAAAATAAAGCCTAAAGAACCGAAAGAGAGTCGGATTTAGTGTCGGATCTCAAAGAAATCGGCATTTTAAACAAATTTTGAACGTTTTCTCATCTCATCTTATATTCATATCAACGCAACACTCATCGTTTCGTCAACATTGTGCATGAGTTTTCTCATGTATTTTAGCCAAAATTATTTTATCCTATGTAACTTTTTTTTTATTAAATCCACATTTACAATTTTGTTTGAGTTTTTGCCTGCCTTTTTCCTTATCCTGATCTTTTAGATACAGTCCTTGTTTATATCCTGGTACTGATGCCTTCCCTGTAGTTTGGACCTAAATGACCTTATTTGTCGATGGGCCGTAAAACTCAAACAAACAAAAAAAGATGTACAGCATGCTGCCGAAACATTATCACCATCTTTTGAGCCGTCAGTATAGATCTGAACAGGGAAAGTCCTAACGCACTTCCTAAAGGAGGATTTGTGTTCTTCGGGAAATGCACTGGATTTTGCCTTATCATGTAGAGATCAATAAATATCAGGTGTTTGAATGAGCCATGGTGGTACATCCGATACGGTGTACTCGTCAATGGTGTCGAAATTTATATTTAGTTCCAGCAAAAATGTTGAAATTCTGATGCCAAATGCTAGCCCTGCAGGTAGGGCGTTAGAATTGTACCTGCTGCCCCTATTGCATGATCGTAAAAAGCGACTAAATTTAGGATCTTATCTTTTCCCTTCTTCCTAACTGACTTTATCTTTCCTAATGCCTACCTTGGCACCGCCTCACTTTTGGCCTTGGGTTGAGCGTTCGCCCCTGTGTGGAAGGCTTTGGGTTCTATCCCCTGGCCGAGACACACCAAAGTCTATAAAAGTGGTAGTTTCTACTCCTGCTTAGCGTTCAGCAAACAGGGAGTGGGACGACTGGTTCGCCCGTTGTCAGTATAACGGGTGGGGTGTGTTGCTTTGTGTCTTCGGCGGTATGCTTCAGTGATATAGCACTATAAAAAGGGCAACAGTTCCACTATACAAGAAGACACAACACGAACATACTGCAGTCTCCCAAAACACGCACTTCACGCACGCTACACACTGCATACATGGGAGCCGTCCTTACATGACCTTAGCTGTTAATAGGACGTTAAACTAATCAAACAAACAAACAAAAAGCTGGTATGAGCTTTTGATGTTGTGTTAATATTTCCTGATGTTGTGGATTGAATACAAGGTTAAATGCAGGATTTTTGGGGTTGGATTTCAGTTGAGCAGCATACTATAAGGAGAATTTCTTTCGTCTAGAGATGGCTCATTAGCTTCCACATGGAGACTCTTCACAGGTTTTGTTCGAAAAGCTTCAAGTGCGAGACGCAGTCCCTGATTCTGTATAGGGTCAAGCATCTGTAGATAGGAGCTGCGAGCCGATCCATAGACAATAGAGCCGTAGTCAAGTTTTGATCTAATAAGTGCCCGATAGATACGTAGAAGCATTTCACAGGGATCCAAATTAGACAAGGTCTGGTTGTCACAAGTTATATTGTAACAATTAAATAATAGATAGCCTGGTTGGTATTTTCAACTATTTAATTTAAACCTCATTGATTTTTAATTGTTTAGGTCATAGCTGAACATATTGTTCGGCTACTTAATGGCAGTGATGATGGACCAAAGTGTAGAGCAGAGAAAGAAGTCGTGGTCGGTTCAATGAATGCTGTCCTAATGTGACATACACTTTTCATGCGAAAAAGGTAGGAAATATGTTACTATTCTCATTTAAACAATCTGCCATTACTGCTATTTTCTTATTCTATTTGGTGATAATCGTATTTTCAAAATGTACTTGTTCTAATTTAAGATATTTGCTTTCTGGTAAAAATGTTAAAAGATAAGTAAAAGAATGTTCTTAAAAGCATTGTGGCTAAAGCAGAGTTAAAGGTTCTCATTTACAGTGTTCAGATCATCAACAAAAAAACAAAAACAAAATTAAGAGCAATGTACTACATTAGTTGATTTATGAGCTGTAGAACGTAGGTAGATGTTTAGTTAGGATTTCTTTGGTCTTCAGATATCAACAAAACTTGAGGTATCCTTAAAAACTTAAAAAGATTTAAGCAGACAAAAGGCATCAATTTCTTTTATGCATTGTACTCCAAACAGATTCCGACACTGAGACGCCTACAGTCACTCCCACTCCTCCAACCAAGAGGAATGATGTGAATCTATGTTAGTTAGAATACAATGGTTGGTAGGGAGGTGGGCAAAACGTGAATGTATATTTTTATTTGACATACATAGTGATAAAGTTTATATGTAATCTATTTTAATTCATTTTAAAAAATAAAGTTTATTATGCAAGTGATGTTTTCTTTAAGAAATTGATTATTGATTTCAGATCTCGCATAGCAACTCTTCCAGCTGCTCCGTTCACCCTTTCCAAGCAGGAAAGGGAGAAGGCAGATGCCAGGTTGAAGATAGTGAGAGTGCCAATAGATTTTGGAGACATGCCATCTTCCTTATTTGGGAATGGATAAAGGTAACCATTTGGAGCAATATTTGTTAGTTTTTAGCTGGTGGGGTCTTAAATTCGTCTACATCTGTCTTCTCTTTGGGTATCGGGTTTTGTTTGTACTGAAATGTGGTTTCCAAACGAGTCAATATGATTGAAACTTTATACATGAAATGTACAGTTTATCAGGGGCCTGGAATTATTCGGAAAGTGAAGTGATCATGTGTTCTGAAAATGTAATTTGAATGGTAAAAACCAGGGGAAAATGTTACTTTTGACACTAATTTTAGCTTTTGGTCTGCCACTCGCTTATCAAAATGAATTCTTCAAGCATTCTTCTTGGGATGATAATAAAAAAGAACCACAGTTCAAAATTACAGAATTTATAATCAGTATTGTAAGCTTGATTTTTTTTATCAGTATTGTAAGTTTGATTTTGTTCAGATCTTCACTTCTGGAGTGCTGCGTTATATCCTTCAGGACTGCCTTGGGGTACGCCAACGTGAGACTATACATGTGTTTTTAAAATGTGTGGAAGGCATGTACTCTAGACAGTTGTCATTGATGGACATGGATGACATGGAGACCACGTGGCATGGGTGTCTGTCCTTGATGGAAAGGGACTTTCCATGTGCTATTCAGGCACATAATATTAGTTAAAAATAATAGTTAATATTCTTCATTATTATTTATCAAGATTTTTATTGATATTTTCAGAAAAAAAAACAAATATCTAACATGAAATTTATTGTCAAATATCTGAAACAGTTCTCAAACCAGTAAACAAAACTGCTCCTGATAATAAGAAAGTTGTTTGTTTACAAATATTAATGAAATTAGTACTTTTTGGCCTATTTTCATTTTATTCCAATTAGATATGATAATCAAAATACATATAAATTAATGGTGACATTAGAGAGTTCAAACGACGAAAATTCATAAGATGAAGACAAAAAGATGCTAACTCCAGTAACCTATCTAATTACCATAATATGTTTTCCTACATCTATTATTATTTCTTCTTTGGGTGTTGTAATGCATATTATGCATCATTTACCTGAGGCTGTTCGGGCCCGTTTTCAACTTTTGGATTGTCCCGTTCGAACGTCTAAACTCAGCTATGAGCAAGGCAATTGGAAGCACCCGTTACCCAGAGCTGGCTGCCATCAAGCACATGAAGGTGAGGTTTTATTATACTACAATTATTACTATCAGATAAAATGACTATAAATAAGTTTATACACTGACAAGCTGATAACATTCCATAATAAATATCATCCTTGCTAGTCACAGGCATAAAACAAACACAGAGGTAAAAATGCTGATATTTATATGATCCTTTTGATTTGTTAGATTTTGTAAAAAAAATCTCATTATCTATCACTACAAACAAAACTACTGTATTTTAAGCATAGCTTTTTATACCCATATTACAGACATCTTATAAGAACCTTGAGAGGAATAAAAATTCCTACGTTATAACCATGAATTTGTTGTAAACCTGTTCGTTATAAACGTGTTTTACTGTATTGAAATCATTTGATAAACATTTTTACACGTTTCTGTCTTCAATATACAATATGCCCAACTCAAATCATTTAATATATTACAGATCCAGTGGCTATTATGCGAGCTGCAGGGTACCTCGCCATGTCGGAGCCAGACCAAGAGTCCACAATGGATGAAAAAATCCATCTGACCGGTGGGAGGACCTTCATCAGGAACATGACTAATACGGAGGAAGCAGGAGTCCAGGAGGTGTACCACCAGCGGGGTGTTGCCCTGGACAGCAAACGTAGCGTCACTGTCCGCCACTACGCAAAGCGGTTTGTGCTCAAGCTGGGGAACACGACAACTTACAGAGCAGCAATGCGGAGTGGCCCGGTCTGACGAAGAACTGTGATAACGCTAGAGGGATTGTCACCACCTCTTGTGCATGTCTGGGAGGGAGATAATTTTTGGCTGCCAACCTTACCAGTGTAGGAAATCTGCGCCAACTAATGTTCTAAGGCAACAAACATTGACTTTTAATTAATAAGCTGATTCTTTAAAACTTGTAATGACGTTTAATATTTTTTTGAGCAGTGATTGATAATATATAACTTTGGAAGACTGTAAATGTGATACATATTGTCAACCATTCTAATTGAGATAAGTAGTGATCGTGCTCCAGATATTTTTTTAAGTATTTCGGTAATTAAATTTAATATTTTACCTGTGTATGCATCTGACTGTAGTACTGTAGTTACAGTACATGTATATTATCAAAACAACTGTAAGTCACAAAGTAAGATTAACCAAAATAAAGCATATCTGTTGCTATGTCGTTTTTGTTACCAAACCAAGTTTTTTCCTTAATGTATATTCACTATATCTCGCAAAAGACTTGATTCATTTAAATCATTTCGTTCAATGTATAAATCGACCTTCGGTTAACGTAGACAGCACCGCATTGTCAAACGTACGTAGACAGCACCGCATTGTCAAACGTACGTAGACAGCACTTTTTTTAGGAAGCAATATAGGAAAGCTTGACGAATTGTTCTGTTCACAGTTCGCTAGCATAGTTCTTATTACAATTCATGTTTTAAGAATGATAATTTAAATGTTTTCACATTCAATTCATGAAAGGGCCACTAGGCTATTTTTCCGAAACAAAAATTAAAAGTTCCAAACACCAAACAAATTCAATTCTATATAGATGTATTTACATGCATTGAGATTCATGTCTCTGCTTTGCCGTCTGGCGCAGTAATAGTCAACTGACGCCTGGTATTTAGGGCGACGTCGGGAAACATTATAAGACTCAGTAATGAAAATTAACATTTTGAATATTTTAATACGGTTGTTTAGAAGGTGTGGTGGAACTTGTCCTAATGCTAACAAGTTTTTCGTCTAATACGGATATACTTGAACAAGTTTATGAAATACAAGCGTAATATTTCGGTTAAAACTGCACGTTTTGTTTATACAGTTCCACAAATATCCCCTAAGTAAAGCCTAACAATTTGTTACAGTACCTCCCATGTACGAACAGTAATACTACAGTACCTCCCATGTACGAACAGTAATACTACAAGTAGGTCATATCAACTAGCTAGCTAATACTTAGGCTATATATAGATAAACGTATATATCACCGAACATCTGAAACCTCTCTAGACTTGCACTATTCAGTACTAGTCTCGTTCAACCAAAATTTTGGACAGTGAATTTCAAGAGACGAAATTACGAAAGCCTATACGTGCCATGTATTGTTTTCTACAAGATAACTAACGTGATATCTGGGATGAAGGGCCACTATGTTTGTTCAAATAAAGGACCTTGACCTTCATTCAAGATAACTGTGGTCAAAATTCACATAATACCGGACACTATTCTCGAGGTACAGTTAGCTATGTCTCGTATCAGAAATCTAGTTGCTCATTTACCAGTCGGTTTTGTTTTACCGGACACCGAATGCTTTCAAGCGTTCAATACAACGAAAGATTTCATTGGATAATCATACAACATTCTAATAAAAAGATCGGATTCGAAATGGTATGAGTAATATAAGTCCAGACACCCGTCATATATTATCGGACATCTCAGCAGGCATGGATACATTTGATACAGGAATACCATGACAATATCTCGTTCATTTACTGTTTATTTTAGATCGACTAATACCCATGGTTTCGTAAAACTGGCGCAGAGTAAACTTGGCCTTCAGACACATGAATTTTATAAGATTTGTGTTAACGTTCTGATATTTTTGACTTTTTAATAACAGTTTCTGTGATGCATATACGTCGATTAATTAGCTGAAGATAACATATATCCTGTACAAAGAATAATTTGTTGTGTGTGCCAATTTATTGTGTGCCGATCCGGAATAATCGGCTAGGTCGATTCGACTTAATAAATCAGTATCATATAGCAGACGACGCTGGCGTTAGTAGGCAAGACGTATGCAAGGTCTAGGCCACAGTGCTAGTCTGGACGGCATTTCAAAGGCTATACAGAAATGATAATGTAATGATTAATTGTCTTAATTATGGACCATTGTAATGATGTGTTTGATGTAAAGTTTTAAATGTTTGAATGCCACAGAATGGTCCATTTAAGATATTTCCCTGTGCGTAATCTGTATCTGAGACTGGGGAGAGTAGCGTAGTGTTGTAAAACCTGAGGCTTGCCGACGGATATATATCAATTTGTAATGTCTATGGTAAAATATCCCTATCGTTAAAATCCATATATATGAAAGTTTTTTTTCTCTCATACCTCGACGTTTTTAGAATTTAACATTTTATATAACACTATTTTCCCGCCATTTTGAAGTACAAGCACAAAACAAATGGTGACTGGAAATCATATTCTCCATTCATGGAAATTGCGTTATATATGTAGCTTTGTGAAAATAATTAAGCTTAACTTTTATATTACAGCAAAATCATAGTTTACACCACAGCGTCACGAGGTTTTATTTAAACATGAGTAGCTATATATGAATAGAAATATGTATTTCAACATCTCAATGTAAACAATTATTTCATGCTTTTACACTGTTCATCTGAAAATCTATTTCACTGGCTAAGCTTTATTATTTAGAATTAGTTTTAGACAGTTTCTTGAGAGCTCTATCTTTTTTTCAGTTCTTCTTTGTTTTCCTTTTTTGACTTGGATCTCGCGTTTTTGTTCAACTACTTCGTCACTCGTAAGTAATCTGTGTGAGGTGTTTCTTTTTTCAGCGAGGACTCTGCACGCTCTGGGGATGGTTTGGGAGGCAAAAACAGTTTTTCAATTTCGGAATTCCATATAATGTGGTCTGCGGGTTCAACATTCGCTTCAAGTTGGTCGGTACTCAACAAATTGAGCAGTAATTCCGGGTGCTCAATCTCGGGTGGAGATAGTAGAGGAGAAACCGAAGGATGTGAAAAATCAGAACCTAGAGAAACTTCTTGTACAGATGCATCAAGAGGATGAATTTCCAAAGACACTGAAGAGACGATAGTAGACGATGGACTCGGTGTATGTGAGGGTGTATGAAGATCGACGACAGGAGAGGCATGGAACTGTCAGAAGTGATGCGGAAGGAATTTTGATACCTGCTGCCCCTATTGCATGATCGTACAAGGCGACTAAATTTAGGATCTTATCGCTATTCTTCCTAACTGACTTTAGATGCCTCCCTTGGCACCGACTTTTGGCCTTGAGTTGAGCGTTCGCCCCTGTGAGGAAGGCTCTGGGTTCTGTCCCCTGGCCGAGACACACCAAAGTCTATAAAAGTGGTAGTTTCTGCTCCTGCTTAGCGCTCAGCAAAAAGGGAGGGGACGACTGGTTCGCCCGTTGTCAGTATAATGTGACCGGGTGGGGTGTGTTGCTTGGTGTCTTTGGCGGCAGCTGCATACAGTGATATAGCACTATAAAAAGGGCAAAAGTTCCACTATACAAGAAGACACAACATGAATATACCGCAGTCTCCCGAAACACGCACCTCGCACAACATACACACAACACACCGCATACATGGGAGGCCGTCCTTACATGACCATAGCTGTTAATAGGACGTTAATTAATCAAACAAACAAACATGAGGATACTGGGCGATCCGTTGGTTTTGATGGGGCGTAGGACTCTTTAGAGATGGCATTAAGGTTGAACGGGAAATTTCCGCATACCCTAAACCCATTCTGTATGTTTTTGACAGTAAATGACGAATCCCACGCACACTTCACGAGGCCCGGGAGAATTCCATTTTGAGACAGAATTGAGTTGGTTTTGAGCCATATAATCAGAACCTTCGGTGTTATATGCATTACTGAATTGGGCCAAAAACGGACCGGTCAAGCGGTTGCAAAATATGAGTTGTGTAGGGAGGGAGACATAAAAATGAAATATTGTTTTCCATTGCTAATTCTAAAATAGCAAGGGACTCGTGTGATGAGTGGTCATCTAAAACAAGCAGCTGAGGCCTCTCCTCACCACACTCTGCTAAAAATATTTCTCGAAACCACTGCTCACCAATTTTGTCAGTCAACCAGCCGTTCTCCTGAACATCCCATTTCGTCCCAACTGGAGCAGCCGGACGTATCAAATCCATGAATCGAGACATTAGTCTTCCCCTTAACTACAAACATTGGAGACATGGTTTTCCCCGCAGCATTTACACATGCCATTATCGATACATTGGTGTGATTGTTGTTTGTTCTGCCAAGAACATTTTTTATTTTTTTCAACGATTACGCGAACGGGAGTATGTACAAACTTCGGCCAGTCTCGTCACAATTCCAGATACATTCTGGTTTCTCTTTAAATTTAGTGACGTGATCAGATCACCCAAACTGGCCATAGACTGCTCAACAACTGTGGAGTTTAACATGCGTGCTCTAGACGATGATAGTTTTTCGGGCCTGCGAATGGATAGCTCAGGGTGCCGTTTTTTGATACCTTCCCATCACTGACTTGACGGAGTCAATTTTTTGGAAAGGAGTGACTTTGTATTTACTACAGAGATCTCCCGTTCTTGCCAACGTTGTCGCCTAAACAATGCCCATTCCCTGTTTCGCTGCAGTCTTGACTGTATTTACTATTTTATCTTTTATAGCGTCCGGAAGCGCGGGCGGACAACCGAGGTGTGGATCAGAGCCATAACGCTCATTTACCCATCAGACAAAGTTGATTTAGGGATGAAAATGTGTTGTGCCGCTTTTCTTAAAGACATCTTTTTCGAAGTCACGGCGTCAACGGCCTTCATCATGTCTTCTCTGTCGTACTGGACCCTCTTCCCTGGCATCTTGATGAATAAATTAACAATAAAAGTTAAAAAAAAAACACAAAAAACGTCTATATTCATCATTTGCAGTACAACTTGCTGTAAATATAGTCTCATACATTTTTTTCCAATCTCGATATTACGTTTAGAATACTATTTCATAGATTGAATAAAAAAAATAATTAAAAGTACTCATAATACAAAAACAATACAAATTGGGCTTATATTCTTTGCAAAAATAAAATAACATATGAAATTTATTCCACCCTCAAAGTACGTTTGGCCCTGTCCGTAATTATGTGACCATCTGAAATATAGTCATGTATTACCGGACAGCCGATTTTTATTATTTTTTGGGTATTTATCAAATATTCTCAATTAATACATTGATCTTAATAATAAATACAGTATATCTTTGTTTTACTTAACTATATTCCAATATACAATTCGAAAGATTACCTACCTTAAATGTATTTCAATACACGAGACCCTATGAACCGGTCACCTTGAATTTCACCGCCACAGCAAACTCAGCATCACGTTATGATAAAATCGATTGGTATGTCTCCGGCCAGGTGGACATAACCCAGATAGCCTTCCTCACAGGGGCGAATCAACTCAATGCAATCGGACGGATTAATCGACCAAACTATTTGTATCGCCACCAGTATAAAAATAGTATCAGGGTATTTCCATGCTTAGAATCGATGTCAGAAAGGCGCTTTATTAAAGCGATTCTATATTAACAAGCTTTTAAAAATGGTCGTTATTAGATAGGCAAGAATAATGGCATTTACAATCACACACATGTAATTTTTGGAGAGGTGCATGGGCCTTTACGGTCATCTGACTCATGGCACAAAACACAAAGTAGAGTAGTCGTTTAATTAATTCCCTTAATGTCGCGGTATTAAAATGACGTTTGTGAATTTGCCCCCTAGGTATCGGTAAAATTGATACTCGCGAGAAGAGCCATATCTCTTCTCAGTTTTGGTCCTCCGCCAGAATCATCCCGGTAGTGTGGTCCTTTATAAAATATGATTCTCCCTCCACTAAATTAATTCTTTAGACCAATTTTCATTGTGATCTGGGGTGAACCCGAAACACAGGAAGTGGGCCGCAGCCATAGTGTAATAAATAAGATATAGACATGATAACATGATTGTTCAGTCAAGCATCACTACCCCTATAGGCTACAAACTGAGACCTTAAAAACACAGGAAGTGGGGGAGCCTGGCCATCTTATGATCGTCACGAAAATGTTTGCACGGTGAGGCATCAATAATAACCCTATAGGATATCATGGGCCAGCTAAATTCATGACAAGGGTTAATGGCCTTTCTTTGATGATGGTTAAGGCCCAATCCAAGATGAAGGAGGAGTAGGATTTTAAAAGCTAAAGATCGCGCAATTTGTTCATTTATATAAAATATGTAAAATCACACTAAATTTAACCTTATGTTTCATAAAGGGTGAGAGATTCAAGCTCATTTATATAAAATATGAGTTTCCTTCCCGATGTATGTTTCACACCAAGTTAGGGAATTGAATCCATCGTAGCTGGTCACTTCCCAAATAGTCGTAACGGAAGAAAAGGCATGCTTTCTAGTTTTTATTACAAAACATGTCGTGCATGGGTCGGCCAGGATTGAAATTATCTCAAATCATGTTGTCTCACTTAAAACAGTCTGCATATTCGTCAGATATGGATGAAATACATACAAGGATGAAGATGTGGAGAAGGAGTTGAAGCTTAAACATTTTATTTTGCCCTTTTTCCGACCGAGCTTATGCTTATGTTATTATGATCTATAAGGGCCTATGAATTTTCATCATCAAATATGGATGGAAATCCATCAAGAAGACTTGAAAAAGCATTGAATTTCATAATCTTTAGAGAAAAATTTGCCCAATTGTCCTTCAATGATGTATTCCAAATATTGCTTAATCGATAGTCAGAAGGAGGAGGTTAAGCAATTTGTTAAAAAAAAAGCTACAATCTTTTAACAACATATTGTGTATTTCAAATCTCCTGTAATTGGTATTAAGCCATATGACTGTAAAGGCCCATCCAGCTAAATACCACCTTACAAGCTGTTGCCGTAAAGTGCACCTCTTCGCCGAAAAATAACAGTATACTATATATTTACCTCCAAATACCCAATTTAGTTGTGATCAAATTAGTAAAATCCTATCGCAACTAACAGTGCCATATATTATTATGGGTGACTTAAACGGTCATAATAGCCTCTGGGGCTCCCCAGGCATTGACGATAGAGGTAGACATATCGAAGAGTTTATTAATAAAAAACAGCTTATGTCTTTATAAAAGCAATGCCCTAACATATGAGGGGTGTTCCAAAATTATTGTTACTTTGGTGATTTCTCTTTGATAGAAGTAATTCTTATAAATTTACTTTGCCCTGTCCCTCGAAGTATCCCCCCCCTGCATTAACGCATCGTTTCAACCGATCGATCCACATTAGGAAACAGTTTTCGTACTCTTGAATTGGTATACTCATACGATACTGGTAAATGGCAGAGCCAAGGGCATTTCTCGATTTATATTTTGTTCCAGACAGGTGAAATTTTAGTTTGGGGAACAAGTCACAGTGGGCCAAGTCTGGTGAATATGCAGGGTGGGGGAGGACTTTTTCTGCCTTCAAAAACTCCGTTACAATGTGCACCTTGTGTGCTGGCGCATTATCATGTTAGAGCCTGAGGTACTTCAAACCTGTCTGTGGGCGGCGGCGTTTGTAGACTGTATTAAGTTTTCGAAGTACAATGTCTCTATAATACTTCGCTGTGACAGTTTTGCCTTTTGGAACAGGAATTTGAATGATTAAACCCTTGTTATCAAAGAATATGACATACAAAACCTTCCTTACGGTGCGTATTCTTTTAGCAATGCTAGGGCGCCTGGCGTTTTTGCTTGCCCAGATTCGATTAGAGCATTTTCTTTTGGGTTCGAAAAAATACACCCATGTTTCATCACCTGTGACCAAATTATCAAAAGCCTTTTTGCTGTATTTTGGGTATTTCTTCAATAAGGATTTGGCCTTGTCAACCCGGGACCTCTTTTGGTTGTCAGTTAGTTAATGGGGTATCCACCTGACATTGATCTTGCCCAGCTTAAGATGTTTCTTTAAAATGCAATTAATACATGCTAAAGATAAGCCTGTCATTTTACATGTAACTAACTGCCGGACAGTGTACCTTGCATCTTTTTTCAAGGATTGGCCGAATTAGTTCAATGTTATGCTTTGTTGTTGTTGTTGCAGGGCGACCTGTGTGGGCAGCATCTTTAAGCTGCTGGTGTCCCGACTTAAATCGAGCAAACCCACCTACAAATAGTCATATATGACATTTGACCCTTCACATATATATCACACACCTCACGATGCATATCCACCGACTTTAAGCCAAGAAGAGACCTACCTACCTTTGATAAAGGCCCTAATTTCAATTACGTTTTCAACTTAGTTTTAAGCCCATTTAGCACGATTTCCACGAGATATTGCGCAAGTAACATTAATTTCGGAACATCCCTCGTATTTACACCCTTCCTCTGGCTCGCTTACCCACATTGGCAATCTCTGATACGTGCATTTGTATTAAATTGCTACTTGCAATTCTTTGGACAGTGAATTTCAGGGGACGAAATTGTTTGAAAAACATGTCAGAATTATTTTAGTTTATGTAGCCATCTCGCCCAAAGAGCACAACAAAGCTTATTGTGTATGTTTACTGGGACGAAATATCGCTTTCAATTGAGATGTAGGAAGGTGAAGTGTAGAAATAGATTTGGTGGGAATTCCACGTGGTATAAAGGTCATCTGGACGTGACCCCCTATGGGATTTTGTTATATGCTGCACTTAAAGTGAATAGTCGGGCAAAGAAAACCAGTCTAAATACGTTCATTGGCCTTCCAAAAGTTCTCACATATTAATACGACGGTCAAGTTCTGCTTAGTTTCCAAGTTCTGACCATTAAAGTACAGAAAAGTTGAAAGCGAGGCTGCGTGGAAATGTAACCACGGACATAGTGAGCCGGGAGGACGTTTTAGAATTTCCATACTTTAAATTAATTTCTTCGTACGCAGACAGATTTTGACGAGAGATTTTTATTTTTCCATTTCATAAGAAATTATACTGGATACATTCACACCATTTTTACCGACTTTAGCCACCCTTGCCCGACTGTTCACTTTAACGGAGTGGTTATACGGATCTGTATTTTAATCAGATTGTGGCTTTGCCAACCGTCTCAAACTATAACAATTTCAAAATATGGAGAGCAGAAACACTTGGAGCTTTTCGAATAACAATGTGAAAAGTCTCCATGTGGAAGCTAATGAGCCATTTCTGGACGATCGACGAAAGAAATTGTCATTACAGTATGCTGCTCAACTCAAATATATTCCCAAATACCCCGCTATTAACCTTGTAAACAATCCACAACATCAAGAAATATTTCACAAAATCAAAAGCTCATAGCAAAATTTGGCATCAGAATTTCAAATTTTTTGTAGGAACTCGATATAAACTCTGACACCATTGACGAGTACACTGTATCGGATGTACCACTATGGCTCATCCAGACACCCGATATCAATTCATCTCTACATGAGAGGGCGAAATCCAGTGCATTACCAAAAGAACACAAATCCTTCTTTTGTGAGTGCATTGGGGCTTTTCCTGACCATATTCAGATCTACACTGACGACTCAAAAGATGTTGATAATGTTGCGGCAGCATGCTGTACATCTAATCACTGTTCCTCTATCTGACTCCCGGATGTTGCCTCCATTTTCTCTGGGGAAGCATGTGCTATCGGTCTTGCGCTTGACCATATCGAGGAACACCGCATTGAACAAGAGGCCCATGGGCCTTAACGGTCATCTGAAAATAATCACCACAAATTATCACAAGAAGGAGGGGGTGTCAGAGCCATCATTTGTACAAAAATCTGTTCACATTTCCCCAAAGATGTTTCTGACCGAATTTGTCAAAATCAAATGGAAACGTTTTTGACTAGTAGCGTTTTTGACTAGTAGTGTTTTGAAGAAATTTTTCTCTATTTCCCCTATTGGGCCCTGCCCCTCAGGCCCCAGGTGGTCAGAGTCACCATTTATCGAAATCTGTACCCCTTCCCCTAAGGATGTTTCTGGCCAAATTTGGTCATTATCCAATAAGAACTTTATGACTAGAGCGTTTTGAAGGAATTTCCCCCTCTTTCCCCTGTTGAGTCCCGCCCATCAGGCTTCAGGGGGGTCAGTCACCATTTATACAAAATCCTTTACCCTAAGAATGTTTCTGGCAAGATTTGGTTTAAAATCCGTTAAAAACTTTTTTGACTATTAGCGTTATAAAGAATCCCCAAAATTTCCCCTGTTGCCCCCCCCCCCTCCCTAAGGCCCAACGGGGGTCAGACTCACCATTTATACAAAATTTGTTTCCCTTTCCCTAAGGATGTTTCTGGCCAAATTTAGTTAAAATCCATTCATAACTCTTGACTAGTAGTGATTTAAAGGAAAGGTTTACGCACAGCAGACTGCGCACGACGACGGACGGTGCACGTTCGCCTAGCACAAACAGATTTAAAACTACTATACAACGATTTCAAACCTTCTATTCAGTCATCTATCAAACACCATTGGCACTAAAGGTGGCCTACCGAAACAGAAACTGAATAAGAATTGTACCTGCTGCCCCTATTGCATGATCGTAAAAGGCGACTAAATTTAGGATCTTATCTTTTCTATTCTTCCTAACTGACTTTATCCTTCCCTTGGCACCGTCTCACTTTTGGCATTGAGTTGAGCGTTCTCCTCTGTGAGGAAGGCTCTGGGTTCTGTCCCCTGGCCGAGACACACAAAAGTCTGTAAAAGTGGTACTTTCTGCTCCTGCTTAGCGCTCGGCAAAAAGGGAGTGGGACGACTGGTTCGCCCGTTGTCAGTATAATGTGACCGGGTGGGGTGTGTTGCTTGGTGTCTTCGGCGGCATGCTTCAGTGATATAGCACTATAAAAAGGGCACAAGTTCCACTATACAAGAAGACACAACATGAATATACCGCAGTCTCCCGAAACACGCATCTCGCACAACATTC
Organism: Argopecten irradians; assembly: GCF_041381155.1. Classification (NCBI taxonomy): domain Eukaryota; kingdom Metazoa; phylum Mollusca; class Bivalvia; order Pectinida; family Pectinidae; genus Argopecten; species Argopecten irradians. Next base: position 26,441,810 of record NC_091149.1, read on the forward strand.
ACGCAACTCACCGCATACATGGGAGGCCGTCCTTACATGACCATAGCTGTTAATAGGACGTTAATTAATCAAACAAACAAACAAACCTACAATTAATCCTAAACTGTCCAGTCGGAGAGACTGCAGAGAGGAAGATGTTCTCTCTCGGCTCCGAGCTGGACACATATATTTTACACATTCCTATCTATTGAGAGGGGAGGATTCTTCTATGCGAGATCCTCTCACAGTGGAACATATTCCAGTGTTCTGTATTGATATAAAACACATACGACATAGGTATTATGATGTCTCCGACATATTACATTGTTCCATGTCGTGAGACATAATCGTATTTTCCATACAGAGATTGGCATTTTTAACAAAACTAATCATCGTATCAACCCAACACAATCTGATTAAAATACATATCCAAAGGACACCGAATCCATAGAAAAAGTACAGCGGAGGGCAACCAAACTAATCCCAGGGCTTAGAGATCTACTCTACAGCGAGAGATTAAAGCGACTAGGTTAACTTCACTATCCTACCGGAGACTGAGGGGAGACATCATAAATGTATACAAGATAATGAACAATTTCCATGACGAAAGGGTTACCATTGGAATATTTGAGCATGATACCGCATCCCCGACGAGAGGTCATTCGCAAAAATTAAAGAAAAAACATTGCAAGTTAGATATACGGAAATATCCCTTTGGAATTAGAACTGTCGATATATGGAACAGTTTACCAGAAAATATCATAAGCTCTACAACAATAAGAGATTTCGAGATAAGTCTAGACAAGTACTGGGCTAATTTGGAACTTAAATATAACCACTTGGGGAGCTATAAAATGGAACACGGACGTGCCAATTAACTAACTTCATTTAATAATTGATATCACTTAATTACTAATTGTACATCATGGATATTATTTTATTGTATTTCATTGTACGAGATATGGACATAGAGGCATGTTACTTGCCTGCGTCCATAAAATATCTTATTAAAATCTTATTACCACAACGTTTGTTAAGAGGATCTGAAAAAATACCATAATGGGTCATGTCCAGATGAGCTTTGGAAATGGCCAATCAAATTGCTACTTGCAAAATTTTGACAGTGAATTTCAGGGACGAAATAGTGTGCAACAAACTATCAGAATTATTTTGGTTTACGTAGTTATCTCGTCCAAAGAGCAAAATAAAGCTAATTGTACATGTATACTGGGACGAAATGTCGTTTTCAATGGATGTGACAATGTGTAGAAAATATATCTGATATGAAGACTACGTGGTATAAAGGTCATCTGAACTTCCGGTTGCGCACGCACAATGGCGGATGGTTAGAAAATTTCCTCTGAAGATCGGCTGATCTAAATCGATCATCATCACACTTTCTTTACATTTTTCAGTGACATATTTTGGTAAAGATTTAGAACTAGTTATATTCTATCATATTTTTCGACTTTAGGTGATTATAGGGACATATTTTTGCACTAGAATAGGATCATGTTGCCTTTTACTGTCAAGTGATTTTCAAAAATCAAAATGGCTACCACCTGATCCAAATCGATCCTAATTACCTTTTCTTTACATTTTTCATTGTCATATTTTGATATAAATGTAGTACTCATCATATTATATCATATTATCGACTATATTCTGATATAGGGACACATTTTTCAATATATGAGGATGATGTTACTTGCTAATGACATGTGATTTTCAAAATTCAAAATGGCTTAACTCCTGAGGACGAGTCGAGGCGACCTTCTGTGAGTAGACAACTTTTCTGTCCATTATTTAAAAGTAACATTATATTATGTAATAAGAATGATACACCCCTAAATTTCACATTTTTTGCCCAATACTTCATAATTATCCCCATGAGTGTATCGAAACTCCAAAAATTTCTAGACAGAAACCCGCCCCAGCTAGATGTTCGTAGTGATCGTACAATCATTTTCGTCTCTGACAGTAAGGGCCTAAAACTAAGAGATGTAGCTGAGACACCGATCGAAAAAAGTATTGTGTGGTACTGTCGCCCTGGCCAGAACACCCGAGTTTCTATTAACTATATAGTTGAGAACTTGGAGCCCTTCATCAGGCGTTACACTAAGGTGTCAATATTTCTCTGGACGGGCACGTGTGATCTTACCAAGAAGACTGGTCGATTCATCAGCCTACATGAGGCCCCTATCGACAATGTAATTGAGCAGTACAGCAGACTCGTCTCCCTCAGTAACAAATATGGAGACTCTGTAAAGTTCACAATTCTAGAGTGCCCTTACTACAGTATCCGGATATGGAATGCGAATAAAGGCTACGACAATCCTGAAACACTCGCCGACTCAGACTCTATCTTAAGAGCGAAAATATATGAGCTGAACAAAGGTATCCACGCCCTAAACCGCGAATTAGGAACAGTCTCTCCCAAACTAACCCTTGACATGTTGAAGTCGAGAAAGAGCAACAAAGCCTACACAACCGAAAAAATATCATACTCGCTTCTATCTGACGGGGTCCATTCCACCAAAGTTCTAAACAAATACTGGCTGAGAAGGATCATAGAGTACTTTGTGGCTGAACACTAACTTTTATACTAACTAGTTTCTGCTCAGTTGTTTGGGGATTGCTCCGCCACTGAGCTAGTAAACGATATATTTGTACAACATACATGAACTGTCTTTAAATACCACATAGTCTAGTTCATTTCCAATCTGATTAAAACACAGATCCTTATAACCACTCCGTTCAATAGAGGATCTGTTAATATCCCATAAGGGGTCGCGTCCAGATGACCTTTATACCACGTGTACTTCAGAGCAAATGCAGTTTCTACACCTAACAACATCAATTGAAAATGTCTTTTCGACCCAGTATACATATGTAATAAGCTTTGTTGTGCACTTCGGGCGAGATGGCTACACACACGAAAATAATTTGGACAGCTTTATCAAACTATTTCGTTCCCAGTCAAGATTCTGGCAGTGCCAATTTGATTGGCCATTTCAAAAGGTCATCTTGACGTGACCCCTAATGGGATGTTCTCAGATCCTCTTATCAAACGAAGTGATAATTAGGATATGTATTTTAATCAGATTGGTTTTCTGTCTACCAAGTGTATTCACCATGGACAAAGACCAGCGCAATAAGAGGTCCAAACCAGAAGAAGACTCACTACATCTGTGTGGCCAATGTGAAACAGAACTTAAACACACACACGAATCATATTCAGTGTGATATCTGTGGGGTTAAACTACTGCCAAAGATGTTCGAGGATTTCGGATATGGCGTATCAGTGTCTTATCAATAGTGTTACATTAACGAATAACAGAAAGGAGAAACCAGCAGCTAAATTCAAAACACAATTTAATTATATATACAATATTATACAGAGATGGTTTACAATAAAGTACAACAAGTAATTGGTGGTGGTACAAGAGTAATACGATGATTTAAAGTGTTACTTATCTGTATGCGAATGTCCTGATATAATCCTTGATCCTTCCAGGTTTCAAATTAACAATAATCACAAATCCACAAGGAAATTGAATGTCCACAGATGATTTGTAAAGTTCCAGGCAATATGAATAAATCCACACAAAGTGTTGTAATAATCCACAGATAAAGTCACAATAGCTCTCCCAATAGAATCTAATATGGCACTGTACAATTCTTGATATGTCCAATTACAGGTCTCATTACAGTTCTGATTAGCCTTGGACAGCTGGAGTATATATAGCTAAACCATAATTCAAGAATATTGGAGAACCTTCTACTTCTAGAAATATCTAACTAAAAGCAGTAAACAAATAAACACATAACTTTCTGGAAATAGATCATTCTAGATCTCTACTTAAAATCAACATGTTTACAAACATATTTGTTTATACATGATTATATTCTAGAAAGTTCTATAACCTAGATTAATGATATGACCTTTATAGGATGTATTGATAAAAAACTATAGGAGTTATCTCCCTTATCTCATAACTACATGTATTTAGTGTCATACATAACAATAGTGATATAGATAACATGACCTGGTCATGCAGAGTGGGTAAAAGAACAAAACCAACTCTGGACCATATTAATAACTCCCTTAAAATGATGTGTGAGAAAAACGAAGTCAGACTCGACAGCATAGAGAGCAGGCTAAATCAACTAGAAACCACCTCCAAAGAAACCAAGACGGAACTTCACAGAGCATCTACAATGATGGATAACCTAAGAGATAATGTCTTCGATCTAGTTGACGAGAGAACGAAAGAACTCCAAGAACGACGTTTCAAGTAAGGTATTGTGATATTATTTAATATGCCTGAATGTGAAAACCACACACCAGATGAAATAAAAAACCCATGACACCCAGGTCTTCAGCCAGTTATGTGCAGCCCTCACTGGATCCATAGCGGAAACACTCTCCATGTATAGACTCGGCAAGGATAACAAAGACAAATCCAGGCCATCTTTTAATCCGAACATTTCGATTATCTTCTAAAACTCAAATTACTTATCTCTGGATTCCCAGTCATGTGGGTATAAAGGGGAATGAACAGGCTGATAAAGCAGCTAAGACTGCTCTTCGCCTAGCACAAACAGATTTGAAACTACCATACACCGACATCAAACCTTCAATTCAGTCAGCCATCAAACACCATTGGCAACAAAGGTGGTCTACCGAAACAAACAATAAACTGTTTAAAATTCAACCTACACTTAATCCTAAAACTGTCCAGTCGGAGAGACCGCAGAGAGGAAGTTGTTCTCTCTCGGCTCCGAACTGGACACGCATATTTTACACATTCCTATCTATTGAGAGGGGAGGATCCTCCAACATGTCATGCATGTGATTCTCCTCTCACAGTGGAGAATATCTTGGTGCACTGTATTGATTTTAAGCACATACGAGATAAGCACTACGATGTCTCCGACATGTACACTTTGTTTCATGCCGTGAGACATAATAGTATTTTTAATTATCTCAAAGAAATTGGTATTTTAGATAAAATATGAACGTTTTTTCTCATCATATCATCGTATCAACTCAACATTTCATCGTTTCATCAACATTTTGCATGAGTTTTCTCGTGTGTTTTAGCCAAAACTATTTTATCACATGCAAACCTTTTTTATCAAATAAACGTTTACAATCTGTGTTTTAATCCTTACTTGCCTTTTCTTACCCTGATCTTTTATCCTGATATTAATGCCTGACTTGTAGTTTGGCCCTAAATGACCTTAGTTGTCGATGGGCCGTAAAACTCAAACAAACAAACAAACAAACAAACAATCCAGGCCACTAGTAGCTGTAATGAAGGCAAAACAGGAGCGTAAACAACTCCTTGAGAAGGCAAGAAATATCAAAGACAGAGCCCCTCCATCTCTAAAGAATGCCATATTGACAAGAGATCTTAACCAAACTACAACGTGAGGAACGAAAGGCAAAATTCAACGCAAGAAAGACTGAGGAAAACTTACAGGAGTCCTCCTCAAGCTCAAGCTCCTCTGGAACCAAGAAAACAAAAAAATCTAAGGAGAAAGACCTGCTGTCTGGGGATAGCCCCGCCACAGGTCCTATCCGAAACCCTAGTCATCAAAAACCTTCAACCATCCAGAAATGAACAACCGTGGATGATGTTAGGTCACTACAAACAGTAGACTTTGTAAGTCCTATAAGGCCCAGCCAAAGGTCAGCCAAGTTGAGAATGGTTACAGCTAGTGTATATAATGATACAACTCTCAACTCTTCCCAAATTTCCATCATGGACGACCAAGAGGAAACACTAGCATACGCAATTGATTCGGACGATGACCCGGTCAACGGTACCATTACCGAATCAGGTTCCCAAAAGACCATATTATAGGATACCTGTTTTACCCAAGATGATGTTCAAAATGAAGTATGTGGGAAACTAACTACTAGGTACTCGAACTGTGATACACTAACACAAACCAAAAAAAGCTGAATTAGAAGAGAAGACATACGGATCACCCTGACATAATATGTCTAACCGAGATTCTTAAAAAAACACCATCATATACTTATGACGATCGTCACTACAAGATAGAAAACTACCACCACTATGTAGCTAGCAACATGAAGAGAGGAGTATTGATTTACATTAAGAGTAACATCAGCTCGGAATACGTTGAGCTAGACCCTCTAGAAGATCAAGTATCCTGCACCATTAATCTACGAAATAGAGACCAACTCCTTATTTGGAATATCTATAGGAGCCCAAATAACACAGAAGAGAAACAACAATAAAACTAGAAATCTTTGACAGGCTGTATACTATGAACTTTACACATATATTAGTAGTAGGAGATTTGAACTTCGAACATATCAACTTGGAGCCTATGTCAACAACGGTCGGAAACAACCACCCTGCTAACAAATTTCTGTCTACTATCGAGGACTGCTACATGTTTCAACACGTAAAGGATCCGACTAGATATTGAGAAGGCCAAGTAAGTTATATCCTGGACCTGATCAACACAAATGAGGAAGGAATGGTAGAAAATCTTGAGTATAATCCAAGTCTAGGATCCAGTGACCACCTAGTACTAGCATTTGACCTAATCGTGTATGTTGATAGCAACCCTAAAGACAACACTAAAACAAGATACAACTTCCATAAAGGAGACTATGAAACTATCAGGCAAAATCTTACAAACATCCAACTACAAGACATTGAGAACTGTTCTAATGTATCGGAAGCCTGGGAAGTCTTCAGTCAACAACTCGATAGGGAAATTAGGGAGAACATTCCACTACATCAAACTTGCAGCCAAAGAAATTCAAAACCATACATATCCAAAACAGCTCAGGATGCAGTTAGACGAAAACGGAAATGCTGGTCCAAATACCTACATTGTAAATCCGCTCACAAGCGCTCAGCATACAGGGAGTGGGACGACTGGTTCGCCCGTTGTCAGTATAATGTGACCGGGTGGGGTGTGTTGCTCGGTGTCTTCGGCGGCATGCTTCAGTGATATAGCACTATAAAAAGGGCAACAGTTCCACTATACAAGAAGACACAACATGAATATACCGCGGCCTCCCAAAACACGCACCTCGCAAAAAATACATGCAACACGCCACATACATGGGAGGCCGTCCTTGCATGACCATGGCTGTTATTAGGACGTTAATTAATCAAACAAACAAACAAACATAGAATATAAAATGGCTAGGAACCGAGCTACACAAACTCTGAGGCATTCCAAATACTACTACGAAAAAGACCTGGCTGACAAAATAAAAACTAATCCGAAGCTTTTCTGGAAATATGTTAGAACTAAAACCAACACAGCTACATCCAATGCTGCTGGCAAAAACAGTTAATGAAATAAAAAGTGTTCTAACTATTATATAACTATTATATTCAACAAATCAATCCAAGAAGGGACACTTCCAGACCCATGGAAAAAAGCCAACGTTTGCCCAATAATCAAAAAAGGATCAAGGAAAGACCCAAGTAACTACAGACCAATCAGCCTGACCTCAGTACCTAGCAAGATTTTACAAAGAATAGTGAGAGACGAAATTGTCAAACATATGGATACCAACAACATATTCAGAAAAGAACAACACGGATTCAGACAGGGACGTTCATGCACCACTCAATTACTGGAATGCCTGGAAGACTGGACAATAGCAATGGATGAAGGCCACAATACCGACGTGATATACCTGGACTTCAGCAAGGCGTTTGACAAGGTATGTCACAGCTTACTGCTTCACAAACTGGAACAATATGGTATTAAAGGGAGAGTACTCCAATGGATCAGAAATTTTCTCACGGACATGGAACAGCGAGTAATTGTTAACGGAACACGTTCCCATAGTCTACCTGTAACAAGTGGAGTTCCCCAAGGAAGTGTTCTGGGACCTGTACTTTTTCTGATCTATGTAAATGATATTCCAGAAGTTGTGCCATGCCTTGTTAAAATATTTGCTGACGACACCAAACTTTACAAACAAATATCTACTCTGGGTAGCAGACAAGAACTACAAAATAGCATAGATAAAATGGTAAATTGGGCAGAGAACTGGCTGATGACTCTCAATTTACCTGCAAACATCCCAAACATCCAATACAACATCCGGAACGAATCCTCTAACATAACTATCCAGAAAGTCTCAACAGAAAAGGATCTAGGTGTGATCATAGATGAGAAGCTGAACTTCACGGAACAAGCTAACATAGCAGCACAAAAAGGAAATCGTATCATGGGAGTAATTTTTAAGACATATACATACATGGACCAACATATATTCAGAACTCTTTACAAATCCCTGGTGCGACCGCACCTAGAATATGCCACTACCATCTGGTCATCATTCCTACAAAAAGATATCATCAAAATCGAAAATGTACAACGTAGAGCTACAAAGAGGATTAAAAATATCAAAGACTTGTCCTACGAAGACAGACTTAAAACATTGGGTTTCCCTACACTGGAGTTTAGACGAAAACGTTGTGATTTGATTCAACTATACAAGATTATTAATTAGCATGATAAAATAGTTTCAGACACAATGTTTAGTAGTCGACCATACCAGTCAACCCGAGGAAATACCCACAAACTGTTCAAGAGACAGGTCAGCTAAACAAATATTGGAAGACCAACAACAAGTTTGTCCTAAGTGAACATCCTTAGTGAGGCCGGTAGTGTAACTTTTAAAATAGATTTGGTCTAAGGAAACTGCAAAAGAGACTCTATAAAACACCTATGCAGCCTATAGACCAATTCTAATCCCCAGTCTATTCAGGTTTTATATACTCATTTACCATTAAGTAGGTACAAGTTGTTTGGGGATTGTCCCGCCACTAGTATCAGTGTTCCCCATTATATATCATTGTATCAGATCAAATTTTTATGAAACTAAATCTATTAACTAGTACGTTACACATAGGGTACCCTCAATTCATTTGACACCAACATTTTAAAATGATACATATTTTCTGTCCTTTTGACTGGAATATATAAAAAATATTATCTTTTGTTAATAGTGGATACTTTTAAATATTTGTAATAACACTAAATATCTGTGCTTCGGAACTCAATTCAGTCGGTTAGGAGGGGGAAACCCCTACACCAACATTTTAAAATGATACATACATTTTCTGTCCTGTAACCCCCTATGATTGTCAGATATATAAAAAATTATTTAATTATTGAACCCAACATTTTGTTTCATCAACATTGTGAGGTTTTTTTCATTGTCTTTTAAATATTTGTAAAATAACTGTCCTAAATATCTGTATTTGGCTCGTGCGTGACGATTTGCCGTGAAACTCAACCAAATTGGGCCCTTATAATAAGATCAATCCTGAGGAAAATCATTTGTATTGGAGGGGGGTTAAAAAAACCCCTATCTCCACCAAGATCTATAATACCATCAATGCCTCTCTACAAGTGTGTACACTTTCAACGAGGCCGCCATCAGCGAAGTATCAGCGAGGTTTGTACCCCCTATGTGATATTGTCAGATCCTTTATAAAACGAAGTTGTTGTAAGGATCTGTATTTAAATCAAATTGAACCCAATATTGTGTCGTTTCATCAACATTGCATGAGGTTTTTTTTCATGTGTTTAAACCAAAATTACTTTACAATCTGTGGTTTTTATCATGGTCCGAAGGACCCATACGTCGTCCGTCGTCCGTCGTCCGTCGTCCGTCGTCCGTCTTTTTATAAAAAAAAAAATGGGCTACTAACTGAAAATTGTACAAATGATGGGGTTTTTGACCCCCCAGGGGCCTGAGGGGCGGGGCCAAAAGTGGTCAATTTGGCTATTTCCATATAAACGACTTCTTCTCTGAAACCAAGCATGGGATAGCACCCATAATACAATGGTAGCATCCTTATAGGATGGGGATTCAAAATTGTACAAATGATGGGGCTGACCCCCGGGGGCCTGAGGGGGGGCGGGGTCAAATGGGGTCCATTTGGCTATTTCCATATAAACGACTTCTTCTCTGAAACCAAGCATGGGATAGCACCCATAATGCAATGGTAGCATCCTTATAGGGTGGGGATTCAAAATTGTACAAATGATGGGGCTGACCCCCCGGGGGCCTGAGGGGCGGGGTCAAATGGGGTCCATTTGGCTATTTCCATATAAACGACTTCTTCTCTGAAACCAAGCATGGAATAGCACCCATAATGCAATGGTAGCATCCTTATAGGGTGGGGATTCAAAATTGTACAAATGATGGGGTGACCCCCCGGGGGCCTGAGGGGCGGGGTCAAATGGGGTCAATTTGGCTATTTCCATATAAACGACTTCTTCTCTGAAACTAAGCATGAGATAGCACTCATAATGCAATGGCAGTATCGTTATAGGGTAGGGATTAAAAATTGTACAAATGATGTGGCTGACCCCCCCGGGGGCCTGAGGGGCGGGGGTCAAAAGGGTTCAATTTGGCTATTTTTCATATAAACGACTTCTTCTTTGAAAACTAAGCATGAGATAGCACTCATAATGCAATGGTAGTATCTTTATAGGTTGGGGATTCAAAATTGTACAAATGATGTGGCTGACCCCGGGGGGCCTGAGGGGCGGGGTCAAAAAGGGTTCAATTTGGCTATTTCCATATAAACGACTTCTTCTCTGAAACCAAGCATGGGATAGCACCCATAATGCAATGGTAGCATCCTTATAGGATGGGGATTCAAAATTGTGTACAAATGATGGGGCTGACCCCCCAGGGGGCCTGAGGGGCGGGGTCAAAAGGGGCCAATTTGGCTATTTCCATATAAACGACTTCTTCTCTGAAACTAAGCACGTTATAGCACCCATAATACAATGGTAGTATCCTTAAAGTGTGGGAATTCAAAATTGTGCAAATGATAGGGCGTGACCCCCCGGGGGGGCCTGAGGGGCGGGGTCAAAAGTGGTCAAATTTCCATATAAAATAACTTTTTCTCTGCAACTTAACATGGGATTACGCTCATTATGCAATGGTTACATCCTTATAGGGTTTGAATTCAAAATTTTGCAAATGATGGGGCTGACCCCCCGGGGCCTGAAGGGTGGGGTCAAAAGGGGTCAATTTAGCTATTTTCCATATAAACGACTTCTTCTCTGCAACTAAGAATGGAAGAGCACTCTATAATGCAATGGTAGCATCATTATAGGGTTGGTAATTTGAAATTGTACAAATGATAGGGCTGACCCCGGGGCCTTAGACGGGCAATAGATGCGAGGTCAAAAGGTCAATTAGGTACTATTTTCATATAAAAGTTACTTTGTCTCTGAACCTATGTATTGGATAGCATATTTGTATGGTATCAATAGCATCATTGTATGGTTGTGATTCAAAATTAAACTTTGGGAGTCAAATTTTGCTATTTTTTTTAATTCTTACTTTGTCTTGTGATAATGTTTAGATACAGGCCTCTGGGCCTCTTTTACTTTGCTGTGATATCCTAATCATCACTAGTCTAGTCTTCTGTCCTGCTACATGATGTGTAGTTTGGCTCTAAATGACCATAGTTGACGATTTGCCGTGAAACACAAACAAACCAACTATTGGGCCTCTTATAATAAGATTGCAATACCTGAGAGAAAATCATTTCAAAATGATTATTTGAAGGTCATCAATGTTAAAAAATATCTCGATATAGTTTGCATTTACAAAATCTCCACCAAGATCTATAATACCATCAATGCCTCTCTACAAAGTGTGTACACTTTCAACGAGGCCGCCATCAGCGAAGTATGTAACCCCCTATGTGATATTGTCAGATCCTTTAAAAACGAAGTGGTTGTAAGGATCTTTATTTAAATCAAATTGAACCCAACATTGTGTCGTTTCATCAACATTGCATGAGGTTTTTTTCATGTGTTTAAACCAAAATCATTTTACAATCATTACTAGTCTTCTGTCCTGCTACATGATGTGTAGTTTGGCTCTAAATGACCATAGTTGACGATTTGCCGTGAAACACAAACAAACCAACTATTGGGCCTCTTATAATAAGATTGCAATACCTGAGAGAAAATCATTTCAAAATGATTATTTGAAGGTCATCAATAGTTAAAAAATATCATCGATATAGTTTTGCATTTACAAAATCTGCACCAAGATCTGGAGTTTAGTATTGTATATGTCCCTATATATCCGGCCTGGTTTGTGGTTAGGTCCATTGTATGGATAAAATTAAATGTTTATGTGATTGAAATGATAAGATCGACAATATAAGAGTCATAAGGCCAAAAACTACAGGGTAGGCATTAGAACCAGGATAAACAAGGGCTGTATCTAAAAGTTCAGGATAAGAAAAAGGCAAGCAAAAACTAAAACAAAATTGTAAATGTTGATTTTTGGCTAAAACACATGAGAATAACTCTCATGCACAATGTTGACGAAACGATGAATTTCAGGATCTGACATATTTCAGAAAAGACACAGGAAGACAATATACATCATCTAGTAGTAAGTTATATAGCATTATTTGATTAGGTTTTTTCTTCTACTATTTGATGCCATTTCATCAATATCAATGTTTATTGACATTATTGATACCACCACAATACGCATTATATATGCTATGATATAATAATATAGAGCAAATTCGGCTATTATCGACACTCTCGAGTTATCGACACCTCGCATGTAATATGTACCACTAGGGTGCCCCATTGTTGTTCTTTCGATGTGTTTCTTCTGTTTTTTCCTAGAGGTAATATTTATACGGAATATTTCGATGCTTTTCGTACCGCCTTTACGATCACAATCATTAACTACCCACAAGGGCAGACAACTCTGTATTGTACAACGACCCTTGTCTAGAGCGATCGCATCGCTTGTCGCCCCCGATATCACCAGATGGTCGTAGATTCGTGACGTCATCTGAGACCAACAGATGTGACAAGAGCCGGGAAAATTCAATTTGTTTGTTTGTTTGTTTGATTAATTAACGTCCCATTAACAGCTATGGTCATGTAAGGACGGCCTCCCATGTATGCGGTGTGTTGCGTGTATGTTGTGCGAGGTGCGTGTTTTGGGAGACTGCGGTATATTCATGTTGTGTCTTCTTGTATAGTGGAACTGTTGCCCTTTTTATAGTGCTATATCACTGAAGCATGCCGCCGAAGACACCAAGCAACACACCCCACCCGGTCACATTATACTGACAACGGGCGAACCAGTCGTCCCACTCCCTGTATGCTGAGCGCTAAGCAGGAGCAGAAACTACCACTTTTATAGACTTTGGTGTGTCTCGGCCAGGGGACAGAACCCAGAGCCTTCCTCACAGGGGCGAACGCTCAACTCAAGGCCAAAAGTGAGGCGGTGCCAAGGGAGGCATTAGGAAAGATAAAGTCAGTTAGGAAGAAGAGAAAAGATAAGATCCTAAATTTAGTCGCCTTTTACGATCATGCAATAGGGGCAGCAGGTACAATTCTAACGCCCTACCTGCAGGGCCAAAATTCAATGGGACATGTTGTGGTATTGACGATTATAGGTATTTAAAACAGTCGCGCATGTATAGTAGAAACAATACACGCACGACCGATAAAAAAGACGAGCAGGACAAAACCCAGATACTAGATACAATGACCAAATATGCATGACATTAGTCCGCTAAACCTGCCTATATTATTAGGCTTTCAAAATTTTTTTTTGCCTAATATATATTGGGCAAAAAAAAAAAAAAAAAAATTAATTAAAAAAGCCTAATAATATAGACAGGTTTAGCGGACTAGCATGACATGTACTCGTGGACAAGATATGAATGTTTAATAGTTCAACTAACACAGGGCCATGAAACAACATATTTCTTATAAAACACAACCACTTCATTATATTATCTAATCGTGCGCAGTTTTGGAAATAAACTACAGCAATGATATTTTCTCCTTAAGAATGAGTGCTGCAAAGAGGTGCCAGTATGCGCCAGAGCAAATGCAGCTAGCCATTGCTGCAGTCGGAGACGAACGGCTGTCGAAGAAGTCTGCAGCAAAGGTCTACAGGGTGCCCAGGACAACCCTCTTGGACAAGTTATCTGGTAGAGTATCAGAAGAGCATATTTCTCCTAGTACAAAACCAGTTTTAACTAGAGATGAGGTTTGTTTGTGTGTTGCGTGTATGTTTTGCGAAGCGCGTGTTTAGGGAGACTGCGGTATTTTTTTTTTATTTCCGTGTTAACATCGAGGCAAATTCATTGCAATGATCGTAAACGCGAGTATGCAAGCAAAAAATGTGTTAATAGCCGACTTTGCTGTATGCATAATTATTTATTCATAATATCAACCACTGGTTTAACTTCATTGAACATAATTATTCATCTTAACACTTTACGATAACAGTAATAACACAATCTTATGCTAATTAATGTTAAATATTTATTTCTTAGTTCGGTATTTAAAGACAATACCTACTTCAGCTTTATTTGACATATATGTGTAACTGGAACCATTACTTTGTATTTTGCCATCATAGTATATTTGCTATGATTTGTTTTAAACTCATTTGTCATTCCAGTCTTTAGGTTAGTAGTTTACAAAATTAACTAGATATAGCTACACTAGCTCTCGGTACGCGGGCAGTGCTGCTGCAACGTTTTCTCCGAAATAACTTTGGGTTCGAGACTAAGGCGCATTCACTTCGGCCTCTGATTGGTCACTATTTCGCATAATTTCTTGGGATTTCGTTGTGTAACCTTGGATTCTATAAAACTCCTGAATAGCAAGTACGCCGCTTTTACGATTGAATTCGTGTGAGCCGTCGTTCATTTCTTTACTCTTTTAATATTACTGATAATTTTTGGCTATAGAATATGCGTTACGGCAGATATTTATATTAGGTACTGAGTGGTCATTAGCTGGGATTGGGGGGCGGTCTCAAAGTAAACCTTGTTATTCACTATTGTGGTGTGAGGCTCTGTTTAGTCTTGTTTACCATGTATAAAGTGCACCGCAGGACCCCTTTCCTGTGCCTTGTCATGTTTTGTATACGTCCCGCCTATGTCTGAATATATATGTTTATTAAAATGTTTATATTTGTCTGTTCTAGTTATTCTTCCACTTCTGTCAAAAATGCATTTCGTTACTAATTCGAAACTGGGTTGAAGTATCTGAACGTGGAGTGGGGAGATGTACCTGGAGACACCCTAAGTTACATATTTCCGGGTTGCGCACGCACACCTATGTCGGAAAAATGGTTTTAGAAAAGTTCCTTCTGGAAGAACGGCTGAACAAAATCGTGATCATCAACACCCTATTCTAATTCATTTTATTCCAGTGGACATATCTGTGGGAATAATGTAGAGGTAAACTGGGTTATATTTCTTTACCCATATATTTTCCGACTTTTAGGCTGTATCTTATGGACAAATATTATTGCTCATAAAGTATCTGGGAATGAAGTTTGAAATTTACAGGCAAGTGATTTATTCAAATATCAAAAAAGGCTATCCACCTGACCAAAAAGGATCTAAATTACCTTTTCCTTTATACATTTTTTCCATTGACATATATTTTGATTATAAAATGTAAGTTACTCAATCCATATTATCTGACACTAATATTGCTGATATCATGGAAGCAATTTTTGCATATAGATTAGGATAATGATTAACTTGCTTACGGACATGTAGTTTATTTTTCATATACTTCAAAAATGGCTATCCTTCATTGAGGGGGTAAGAAGTAGAGTGGCGGACCCATCAGAGAGTAGACATCTTTTTCGTTAATGATTTAAAAAAATAAAAATAACATTTTTTAATGTAATAAGAATATTCACAGAAAACAAACCACTACAATTACACTTTTTTTAGCACCGAATACTTTATAATTATATCCCATTGAGTTGTCTCCGATAACTCCATAAAAAATTCATGTCCAGGCAATAGATAATCCCGGCCTCCAGCTAGATTGTTCTGTAGAGAACGTACAATCATATTCGTCATCTGGATAGTAAGGGCCAAAAACTAAGTGATGTAGCTGGAAGGCCAATTGAATATAATAGTATTGTTGTTGGTTACTGTCCCGCCCTGGCCAGTAACACCCGATGTTTCGATTAAACCAAGCGCTCATTAGTTTGCAGAAATATTGGAGCCCTTCAATAGGCGTTACACTAAGGTGTCAATATATTCCCTCTGGACGGGCCACGTTTGATATCTAACCCAGAAGTCTGGTCGGATTCAACAGCCATACATGAGGGCCCCTATCGACAAATGTAATTAGGTGCCAGTCACAGCTGACTCGTCTTACCATCAGTAACAATATATGGAGACTCTGATAAGAGTTCACTATTTCTAGAGTGCCCTTACATACCGTTATACGGACATGGAATGCGAAATTAAATAAAAGGTAATGAGAAAAGTCCCTGAAAACCACTCGCAGACCTCAGACTCTATCTTAACCGAGCGACAAATAGTTAGAGCTTGACACCCATAGGTTAACCACGCCCTAATACCGTAGCTATAAAATTATGTATACATCTCTCAGCTCAGCCCAAACTAAATACTATGACATGACAGAATGTACGGAGGGGTGATAGAGGGAAAAGTAGCAAGCAAAGCCTAACGCGCAACCGGAAAAAATATCATACCTCGCTTCAAATCTTGACGGGTGGTACCATTATCCACCAAAAGGATTCTACTAAACAAATACTGGCTGAGATGGATCTATAGAGTACTTAGTTGCTGAATGCGCACAACACAACTTATTGTCAAATAACTAAAAAACTAGTTTTCTTACATCAGTTTGTTTTGGCAGGTGATTGCTCCGCCAACTGAGGCTAGGGTTATACTACAAATTCTTAGTATGTTTATAACCATAAAACCATAATTATAGGCAAGCAAATCTGTTGCAGACTTTAATAAGTCTTCTAGGCGCGCATAACGTATATGAATATCTGTAAAGTTGTTTAGTCAACATTTTGCTGTCCTATACACTCAAGTGTATTCTAACGTATAGGACAAAGATCACAAAGCCAATATAAGAGGTCCAAACCAGAAGACTCCACTACACATACTGTCGGTGGCCAAATGTGATCAACAAGAACTCAAACTGGTGACACGTCGACCACGAATCATATTCAGTGTTAGATATTTGTGATGGGTTAAACCTACTGCCAAAGATGTTCGAGGCGATTTTCGGTTTATATAGGCCTATCAGTGTCTTATCAATAATCGTGTTACGATAGATAACATGACCTGGTCATGCAGAGTGGGTAAAAGAACAAAACCAACTCTGGACCATATTAATAACTCCCTTAAAATGATGTGTGTGAGAAAAACGAAGTCAGACTCGACAGCATAGAGAGCAGGCTAAATCAACTAGAAACCACCTCCAAAGAAACCAAGATGGAACTTCACAAAGCATCTACAATGATGGATAACCTCAGAGATAATGTCTTCGATCTAGTTGACGAAGAGAACGAAAGAACTCCAAGAACGACGTTCCAAGGAAGAAAATGTGATATTGTTTAATATGCCTGAATGTGAAAACCACACACCAGATGAAATAAAAACCCATGACACCCAGGTCTTTCAACCAGTTATGTACACACCCTCACTGGATTCCAATACCGGAAACACTCTCCATGTATAGACTCGGCAAGCATAACAAAGACAAATCCAGGCCACTAGTAGCTGTAATGAAGGCAAAAACAGGAGCGTAAACAACTCCTGAGAAGGCAAGAAATATCAAAGACAGAGCCCCTCCATCTCTAAAGAATGCCATATTGACAAGAGATCTTACCAAACTACAACGTGAGGAAACGAAAGGCAAAATTCAAAGTAAGAAAGACTGTGGAAAACTTAAAGGAGTCCTCCTCAAGCTCAAGCTCCTCTGGAACTAAGATAAAAAAAAAATCTAAGGAGAAAGACCCTGCTGTCTGGGGATAGCCCCGCCACAGGTCCTATCCGAAACCCTAGTCATCAAAAACCTTCAACCATCCAGAAAATCAACAACTGTGGATGACGTTAGGTCACTACAATCAGTAGACTTTATAAGTCCTATAAGGCCCAGCCAAAGGTCAGCCAAGTTGAGAATGGTTACAGCTAGTGTATATTAATGATACAACTCTCAACTCTTCCCAAATATCCATCATGGACGACCAAGAGGAAACACTAGCATATGCAATTGATTCGGACGATGACCCGGTCAACGATACCATTACCGAATCAGGTTCCCAAAAAGCCATATTATAGGATACCTGTTTTACCAGTTTTACCCAAGCTGATGTTCAAAATGAAGTATGTGGGAAACTAACTACTAGGTACTCGAACTGTGATACACTAACATTAACCAAAAAAGCTGAATTAGAAGACATATACGGATTAGTCACCCTGACATAATATGTCTAACCGAGATTCTTCAAAAAAACACCATCATATACTTATGACGATCGTCACTACAAGATAGAAAACTACCACCACTATGTAGCTAGCAACATGAGGAGAGGAGTAGTGATCTTACATTAAGAGTAATATCAGCTCGGAATACGTTGAGCTAGACCCTCTAGAAGATCAAGTATCCTGCACCATTAATCTACGAAATAGAGACCAACTCCTTATTTGGAATATCTATAGGAGCCCAAATAACACAGAAGAGAACAACAATAAAATACTAGAAATCTTTGACAGGCTGTATACTATGAACTTTACACATATATTAGTAGTAGGAGATTTGAACTTCAAACAGATCAACTGGGAAGCCTATGTCAACAACGGTCGGAAACAACCACCCTGCTAACAAATTTTCTGTCTACTATCGAGGACTGCTACATGTTTCAACACGTAAAGGATCCGACTAGATATAGAGAAGGCCAAGTAAGTAATATATTCTGGACCTGATCATCACAAATGAGGAAGGAATGGTGGAAAATCTTGAGTATAATCCAAGTCTAGGATCCAGTGACCACCTAGTACTAGCATGTGACCTAATCGTGTATGTTGATAGCAACCCTAAGACAACACTAAAACAAGATACAACTTCCATAAAGGAAACTATAAACTATCAGGCGTAATTTTACAAACATCCAACTACAAGACATTGAGAAACTGTTCTAATGTATCGGAAGCCTGGGAAGTCTTCAGTCAACAACTCGATAGGGAAATTAGGGAGAACATTCCACTACATCAAACTTTGCAGCCAAAGAAATTCAAAACCATACATATCCAAAACAGCAAAAGGATGCAGTTAGACGAAAACGGAAATGCTGGTCCAAATACCTACATTGTAAATCCGCTCACAATTTCGCTGAATATAAAATGGCTAGGAACCGAGCTACACAAACTCTGAGGCATTCCAAATACTACTACGAAAAAGACCTGGCTGACAAAATAAAAACTAATCCGAAGCTTTTCTGGAAATAGTTCGAACTAAAACCAACACAGATACAACGATTGGAAATGTTACAATGCCATCAGGAGAGCTAACATCGACCTCCGAAGAAATAGCCAACACTATGAATAAATACTTTGCCAGTGTGTTTACTGCAGAGAAAGACCACAGCTTCCAACCAGAAACTATGCTGAACCCCTTGAGACGATTACTGTGACTGTCACACAAGTTGAAAAAGCCATCAATAAAATCAACCCTAACAAATCACCAGGTCCAGATAATATCCATCCATGCTGCTGCTGGTCAAAAACAGCTTTAAATGAAATAAAAAGTGTACTAAACTATTATATTCACAAACAATCAAAAAGGACACTCCCAGAACCCAATGGACAAAAAGTCCAACGTCTGCCCAATATTCAAAAAAGGTTCAAGGAAAGACCCAAGTAACTACAGACCAATCAGCCTGACCTCAGTACCTAGCAAGATTTTACAAAGAATAGTGAGAGACGAAATTGTCAAACATATGGATACCAACAACCTATTCACAAAAGAACAACACGGATTCAGACAGGGACGTTCATGCACCACTCAATTACTGGAATGCCTGGAAGACTGGACAATATCAATGGATGAAGGGCCACAATACTGACGTGATATACCTGGACTTCAGCAAGGCGTTTGACAAGGTATGTCACAGCTTACTGCTACACAAACTGGAACAATATGGTATTAAAAGGGAGAGTACTCCAATGGATCAGAAATTTTCTCACGGACATGGAACAGCGAGTAATTGTTAACGGAACACGTTCCCATAGTCTACCTGTAACAAGTGGAGTTCCCCAAGGAAGTGTTCTGGGACCTGTACAGTTTTCTGATCTATGTAAATGAAATATTCCAGAAGTTGTGCCATGCCTTGTTAAAATGTTTGCTGACGACACCAAACTTTACAAACAAATATCTACTCCGGGTAGCAGACAAAAACTACAAAAATAGCATAGATAAAATGGTAAAGTGGGCAGAGAACTGGCTGATGACTCTCAATCTTACCAAATGTAAACATATGGAGATTGGTAACAACGAGAAAACATCACAATACAACATCCGGAACGAATCCTCTAACATAACTATCCAGAAAGTCTCAACAGAAAAAGGATCTAGGTGTGATCATAGATGAGAAAGCTGAACTTCGTATCATGGGAGTAATTTTTAAGACAATTTATATACATGGACCAACATATATTCAGAAACTTTTTACAAATTCCCTGGTACGACCCGCACCTAGAATATGCCACTAACCATCTGGTCACCATTCCTACAAAAAGATATCAAAATCGAAATGTACAACGTAGAGCTACAAAGAGGATTAAAAATATCAAAGACTTGTCCTACGAAGACAGACTTAGAACCTTGGGTCTCCCTACACTGGAGTATAGACGAAAACGTTGTGATTTGATTCAACTATACAAGATTATTAATAAGCATGATGAAATAGTCTCAGACACAATGTGTTAGTAGTCGACCATACCAGTCAACCCGAGGAAATACCCACAAAACTGTTCAAGAGACAGGTCAGGCTGAATACAACAAAAAATGCCTTCTCCAATAGAGTCATCAATCCACTGGAATGCATTACCAAACGAGGTAGTCAACGCCAGTCAATCAACAGCTTTAAGACTCAGCTAAACAAATATTGGAAGACCAACAACAAGTTTGTCCTAAGTGAATATCCTTAGTGAGGCCGGTAGTGTAACTTTTAAAATAGATTTGGACTAAGGATACTGCAAAAGAGACTCTATAAAAACACACTATGCAGCCTATAGACCAATTCTAATCCCCAGTCTATTCAGGTTTATATACTCATTTACCATTAAGTAGGTACAAGTTGTTTAGGGGATTGCCCCGCCACTTGTATCAGTTTTTCCCCATTATATATCATTGTATCAATCTTCCCTACAGATAGATCTATGTTTGTATTATGAAACGAAATCACTAGTACGTATACACATAGGGTATCCCCTCAATTTCATTTGACACCAACATTTTAACATGAAACATATTGTTTCTGTTCCTTATCGACTGGAATTTATTGATATTTTAATTTTTTGTTTAATAGTGATACTATTAAAATGTTTGGTAAATAATACTAAATAACTGTGCTTGCTTAGCCGGAACTCAAAAGTCGGTGTAGGATGGGGAAAAAACCCCTATTCTCCACCTAGATCTATAATACCATCAATGCCTCTCCTACAAGTTGTTTAGCACTTTCACCGAGGCCGGGGCATCGGCGAAGTAATCAGCGAAGTATACCTGCCTAAGTGATATGTCAGATCCTTTAATAAAACTAGAAGTGGTTTTAAGGATCTGTTATTTTAAAATCACATTGAACCCCAATATTGTGTTCGTTTTCAATCAACATTGCATGAGGTTTTTTCATGTGTTTAAACCAAAATTAATCCCCATAAACTTTTATTTACAATCTGTGGTTTTTAATTCTTACTTTGCTGTGTTTTTATCCTAATCTTTTTAGATACAATCATTACTAGTCTTTTGTCCTGCTACATGATGTGTAGTTTGGCTCTAAATGACCATAGTTGACGATTGGCCGTGAAACACAAACAAACCAACTATTGGGCCTCTTATTATAAGATTGCAATACCTGAGAGAAAATCATTTCAAAATGATTATTTGAAGGTCATCAATGTTAAAAAATATCTCGATATAGTTTGCATTTACAAAATTAGATGTCAGTTTCGAGAATACTACCATACGTTTTGTGTTAGAAACAGACGGAACAGAAATTTAAATTGATTACTTTAAAACACTTAAAGATGCTCCACCGCTGACAAATGGTATTTTTTCTCTATCAAAAACAGGATCAGACAAATAAGTATTTTTCTTCCGTTTCAAAAGTTACTTACTTTACACCATTACCACCATTGAAAAGTTTGAGCTTCTAATTTTACTTCAAGATAAAACTATTAAAATAATTAATTGCATCCCGGAAAAATTCCGTGGCACTATGTCCCTATATGGTATTAAGTACTCTATTGGGCATTCACCAAAAGCAAAAGAAATTATTTTTTGGTTATTTTTTGTGTAAATTAAATTTATACATTTATAAAACTGTTCAAAAATGAGTACATTTGTGCATATTTAACGAGAACACGTGTTACTAATTGTTAAACATGACGTGGAGCCTACACCCTGTGTGATTTCTTGGTATATAAAGGCTCATGTTGATAAACATTTGTGCCCACGTGTAGCTGTTTATACGTGACTTGTGGAACTCATTTTATTTGTGTTAAATTGTAACCTTGTACTATGAATTTTGACAATTTGTTTAAAATGCACGTAGTGATAATAAGGATCTGTATTTTAATCAGATTTTGAAATAGACTTTTGTACTTGAATGCCCGTGAGTTACATGTACATGTCGTACCCCTGTTTCCTCCCACCGGCAACTTGACCAATGCAAAATATCGCATGAAATTGTTGTCATTGTCGATTCATCAAACCAATCGAGTTATCTAATCATCCCCCACCGCCTTTCCGAAACATAAACACTGAATGTTCACAGAGCGGCCACCAGGTAATCTATGCATCAATGTGAATGGATTGTTTGATTGTCAATGCATACGTTTTCCGACATGTTATTTCCATATCCTCGTCGCAAATGTTACATATTTGCTTGGGCCACGGAAGAACTTTTGCAATCGGTATGATTTTTATACATATTGATAACCACTTCATTATCGTACATAATCAACCATTAACCAACAACACCAGCATTCGAACCGACCAAAATCTGCAATTATTATTGGTCGAATTAAGGAAAGATTTTAATGTATGTGAGAAATTATTATTTGGGATTTTCACAATCATGGTTTTTTTTTATTCGGGGGCTACTGTATGGATTATTCTGGTCATGACGGAATTTACTGTATGGTTCCTCCTAGTGATAATACTGTTGATTACTAGCGATTTGCTGTTTCATCATATTAAATAGATTATGTCATTTCTCAGTCTAATACATTAAGACAAATATGTATTATTATCAAGATACCACATAATGTGTATTTAGCTATATGTTCATCAATCGAGTTATCTAGTTTGTATGTAATTCGAAGTGTCTACATATACGTATCAATAGTTTTAATTAGAACTGTGAAAGCACTGCAATTACAGGGCAGTAGTAAGTAAGTTATATATATATAATTCTCTGCGCGTATAGAACACCCTTTAAAGTGAATAGTCGGGCAAAGAAAACCAGTCTAATACGTTCATTGGCCTTCCAAAAGTTCTCACATATTAATACGACGGTCAAGTTCTGCTTAGTTTTCCAGTTCTGACCATTAAAGTAAAGAAAAGTTGAAAGCATTGAAAGCGAGGCTGCGTGGAAATGTAACCACGGACATAGTGAGCCGGGAGGACGTTTTA
Organism: Argopecten irradians; assembly: GCF_041381155.1. NCBI lineage: Eukaryota > Metazoa > Mollusca > Bivalvia > Pectinida > Pectinidae > Argopecten > Argopecten irradians. The sequence goes on from NC_091149.1 coordinate 26,465,546, forward strand.
GAATTTCCATACTTTAAATTAATTTCTTCGTACGCAGACAGATTTTGACGAGAGATTTTATTTTTCCATTTCATAAGAAATTATACTGAATACATTCACACCATTTTTACCGACTTTAGCCATCCTTGCCCGACTGTTCACTTTAATGGTATTACAAATCAATAGCTGTATTCACTAACTACTTCTAATGATATAAATAGAGATCGTGTTGTTTTGTTCCCTGGCTTCTGATTGGTCAACTTTCAGATATTGTCTGATGTGTCGGGGTAACCGTTTCATGCGCGCGAAAAGAGCACATCGATATATACACGGGAAAATAGATATACTTTTTATTTTGTTATATACATGAATTTGTCTTCGATTATTATATGTAAATGTCAACTATACATACAGTACTGTCGAGTATAGAATTAAGATCACCGTAGGGTTCTCACATCAGTTCCGACATGTCAGGAATGCTGTGTCAATTTAATGTTCTTTTTTATCACAACCTCGGTAAAGAAAATGGACGGTTTGGAGTCAGAATGATTGTAGGCGTATGTTTGTAATCTGTCAAAGTATTGGGTGATGATTTGTTCTTTTTCCTCCTCGCTTCTCGAGTTTGACAATCCTCCGTACAAAACATGATGCATCCATGGAAACATCATAGAAACTATCATCTGGGAATACTCCTGCTTTCCTGTGGTATCTGCCAAAGGATAAGAAAGTCTTATTTTAAATAGTGACACTTTCGGTGTATATAACAGTTCATTTTTACATCATTTTTCAAATAAAATATATGCAAATCTTCGTATTTTCGCGAAAACAAGGGGTTTAACATTTAACTGTATTTTATTGTGCTGTCGTTCCTCTAAGCATTTATTTATACATTACATCATAATTTTCCCATTTTTATAAGAATACGTGTACAGTACACAATGCATGTGTTGTAAATCATTATTCGAAAGCATATGAGATATGCATGAATTAACAAGCTTACAGTAAGTGTTGTAAGCAACATACGTCCCCTACCGTCAATTACATTCTATACTACAAAATGATGCGTGTGGGACATTCAAATGACAACCTAATATATTATTAACTTCAGGAAGATGCAGGAGGACTAGATTTCGTGAACTTTGAAAACTTTGTCCTCTTCCTCTACCGACACCAGCTGGCTATCCATGATAATGTGTAATCAGTGGTTTCTATTACCATATAGGCATTTGGCATCCCACAGGTAATTAATTTATTATTTCATTTGCAAACCTTACGGGTATCCAGCTCAGTCATGGGTACAGCGTACAATTCCGGCCTGCTTAATCGTATATATGTACGATTAGGTAATCTTAATATTTTGTATTCTTACTAAAACTGGAATTCGTCGATGTTTGTTCCAATTTCCATAAAGAATGTCGCTGAAACCGACGTTAATTAACGTATTACTCAAGGGCTCAAGGGAAACTTTAGCTACCTTATTGTAAAGCTAATATAAAGGTACATTTTGTGTTGTAAGGCCTTCAACATTGATGATTTATTTATAAACATACTACTCTTATGTGACAATGAATTGATAGTAGACCACTTGAGTTGGATTATTTTCTTACAAAGATACCTTTGTCAATAATGTCGAAAATACGATGAGGGAGATGCCATGAGCTTATATTAGTTGTCACCAATTCCAGTCCGAGTTCTTTTATGTCCGGTAGTCCACTTGTAAATGGCTTCCTAAAATCATATTCGGTTCTTCCATGAAGGATATAAAGGTTTGTTGCCCGATATTCATCCTATATGAATATAAAAAAAAACTAACAGAACATAATTTAAAGTTAACAAAAATTTAATCATAAAAAGATGCATCCATTTGGGCAAAAATATATACATTTCCGTTTTCTCTTTGCTATATAACCTTACCAACTGCGAAATCGTTTACACTTGCGTAAACCCGTGGTTGCCGCGCAAGAATACACACACCGGAACCATGACTTCCGCAAATAGTGTGAATGTTAGGCCTATTGTATCTGTATGACAAATCTTCAATATATTGCATGTATGAATGTTATGTAAATATTAAATAATATATCAGAAAAAAATTTTAAAAAAAAAAAAAATTTATGAATGGGATGAAAAAAATGATAAAGTTGATGTGGAGCTATATTTGTGTACTTTCTTAATTTAACATTATTTCCCGCCAATTTGAAAACACCTGTTCCGAGATTCCATCAATTGACCGGCTGTTTCAACAATCGTATAACTTTGAAAAAAAAAAGTTTTATTTCATTTAAACACTTATTTTAAATGAAATGACAGGGTCGGTCGAAAAGTAAATATCAGGATTTTTTTTTATTGTTTGTTGTTTACTGGTGTGCAAATTGCATTTTCTGTACATATATTTCAACATGACGCGGTAACGTGTGTCATTAAAAATATCTGTACAGAAATGCAGTCTACACACCAGTAGACAACAAACAATAAAAATCAGTCCCTAAATAAACAATATACAACATCATGTAATAGTGTACATTTTTAGGAGGATTCTTGTTAAGTCAGAAGAAGGCCAGGCTCTGGCAGAGTAAGCGCCCTATGATTCACCACAATTAGGGACACACCGATTTACGTCATATCCGGAAAATTCATCAACAAGAAAAAAATCGGTCTAAACTTGATCACCACATTTACGAGACTTAGAAATGTGGTCCAATCCGGATAATTGCAAACACAGGAAATAAAACCACTATGGCAAAGAAGTGAGTGGTGAAAACGAATATAAAAGTCCTCTGTTTTCTCTCCTTGACAGGACAAATCAAGGTGGTGAGGATCATCACCTTCAGGACGTTCACATCAATGACAAATTCAGATCTCAACGAGACCAAATCCAGATCTCATCCACAATATATATCTGGGCAAAATCCAGATATCACCCAAAATATATATCTAGGACTAATCCACATCTCACCCACCAATATATATCTGGACCAAATCCACATCCCACCCAAAATATATATCTGGGACAAATCCACATCTCACCCATAATATATATCTCAACGAGACCAAATCCAGATCTCATCCACAATATATATCTGGGCAAAATCCAGATATCACCCAAAATATATATCTAGGACTAATCCACATCTCACCCATAATATATATCTAGGACTAATCCACATCTCACCCACAATATATATCTAGGCCAAATCCAGATCTCGCCCACAATATATATCTTAGCCAAATGCAGACCTCGGCCACAATATATATCTAGGCCAAATCCAGATCTCACCCACAAAATATATCTAAGCCAAATCCATATCTCCTCCACAATAGATATCTAGGCCAAATCCACATCTCACCCACAATATATATCTTGGCCAAATCCAGATTTCATCCACAATTTATATCTAGGCCAAATCCACATCTCACCCACAATATATATCTAGGCCACATCCAGATCTCACCCACAATATATATCTAGGCCAAATCCAGATCTCACCCACAATATATATCTAAGCCAAATCCAGATCTCACCCACAATAGATTACTAGGCCAAATCAAGATCAGTTTACAATGCCAAAGATCTGGATGGTCAAAATCAGAAATATAATGTATTGGGTAACGGAAGGTACATCGAGCAATTTTGTTGCTATGAAAACACGCAAAAGGAAATTAATATGATCCCTACGAGTAATTTTGGCCTGTTTAAAAGAATACTATACAGTTCATAAGAATGATGATTTGTTTTGATATGCATACTGAATAATTTATAAGTTTTACAAACCTGTGTGATTATTCCTTCTCCGACCATATCAGACACGATGCGGCCAAGAACTGAATGTCCTTCGTCAAAAAAGGATGGTAGTTTCCCTTTATCATTACAGGAAGCCGATAAAACGATGACAGCTCCCCCTTCAAAAACATTCATAAATAAAGTGGTTGGAGCTTAGAAAGTTAATCGCTTTTGTGTGGAATATGCCTGGTATTGTTATAAATCAGCTGAATTCGGTATAGAAATCCCATTTTGGCTTCAAACTGTCATCGTTATAAATAAACGTTATTCTAACAACAAAACGTTAAAGAGCTGTAGTTACCCTATAGAGGTAGGCAGGCTGTTCGTCTTGCTTAAGTCCCCAAGAATTGTATTGGTGATAGATATAATATTTGAATATCCCCGCTAGGTAAACAGGAAGTGGAGTACTTGTTGAATAATGACAGAGGTTATCATGTAAATCGTGTATATCGTATTAGAGTACAAGTATTAGTTGTTTAATAACAACCACATATATATTTATAAGGCTGTGTTTATTTTCACAGTGCATTATTTTGATGTATATAATGTTGCTTAGACCCAGTACCGATGTGTAGTTTACTTAAAGGTCAGTAACGCGGGATTGTTTATTTATGCTTGCAGTCATAGTTAGGTTGTTGTTTTAAGGCATGGCCAAACTAGGTGACCGAAATATTAGTAAATTGTTACGGCACATACATAGTAGCGACTACGTGGGATGTTTTGGAATGTATGACAGGACATTGCACGGTCTATGCACGTGTTAAACTAGGCGACCAACTTATTAGATAACTGTTCCAGAATAAGTATGGTAGAGACTACGTGGAATGTTCTGGAAGGAATGACAGGACATCACGTAGTCCGCACACCTGTTAAACTGCGCTGTGTAGTTTTGTGCAAAATGTTCATAATGCAGCCGGTTCTGTCGAATCTCAACCAAGTCCAGTCAGAAGTCTGCATCAGTCGCTGGTAAGGCTGTATTCTGAATTTAAGTCAGTAAATGTTGACAGTTTATGATGACCTGGGTAACCTTTGGGGTAAGTATTGTCCCAACGGCACGTGCACCAGTCACGTACCCAAACATTATAAATAGAGGGCCGCAATAGGCCCCAGGCAGACTGATCCTAGATTGAGGACTGAGAAGAGACCGAGGTTTGAGACTTTACTGTGTACCTCTGCCTCACACACGTCACCACCTCCGCCAGAGCCATATGATAGAGAGGGACAGAGAAATCTTGTCTACAACTTCAGCTTGAATGAATTAGCCGTCAACATTGTCGACCGACACGGCCATCAATAGGACGACAAACACTCCACCTCAAGGATACTCTGGACCCTGTCGATTACATGGTGTTCATGGTGTTCAAAAGACAGGGAGAGTAATTTCTACAAATATCTGCACTTCTTGTGAGGAAAAGATTTCTCTGTCTTACCAAGGGCAAGGCAACCTGCACGCGTAGAACATATTCGGGTGATAAAACAGAGGTTGTAAAACGTCATATGCAAAAAAAACAATTAACCTCAGCAGTCTAACTGGACAATCAATATCACATTCGAATTCGTGCTTCAAGCGCGTGTTGATCTTTGAGTTTAGATCTTTACAATCGGAATTCCATTTACCTTTATGTATTTCGTTGATGTTTGCCCGGTAAAAAAAGACAGATTTCAAATGGTCTTCATACAATATCAGTTTGTAATTCTATGAATGAATATTTTAAAATGTATTTTTTTTTGTGACAGTGCAACAATTTTAACAAAGTTCTATTCATTTATTATTTTCAATCGCGTTTTGTAGTTTTTAATATTTTTTGTGTAAATTACAGGGCTAGTGTCATATATGGTGGCTTTGGCTTCGTTTGATAACTCAGAAGGCATAGCATTAAATTGATTAAAAAAAAGACAAATGTTTAAATAGTGTAAAAGTTATCCTAGAAGTAATAATCGCAGACTGATGCCTATTTCTGCACTGCTGAATATACACCACTAAGATATTAGTATTTTAATGAGCTAAAATGACTCGATCTCGCTGTTCAGGGACTGCCCCCTATTACCAGCGTCGTAAGCACAAAATTTTGGCTAATTTTCTATAACATATTTGAATGATAGTTTGATTTACCAATATGCTGAATCAAGCCACTTGAACTATATTCAATAAGACTTTTCTAGATAACGAAACTAATTTGTGATTGAACGCTAACAAAACTTCTATAAAACTTCGAAATCGTGAGAGGTCAAAATAGATTCAAACCTGATCCCGGAAGATGAACGCTGTGTGACAATTGATGGTTCTAAAGGGTGCTAAGCAGGTTAGCTACAACAAGAGGTTTATGTAAAAATGCAGAATCTTTAACTGCCTTACATTCTAACTAGTTTGACCCAATAATAATGATGTGATGTTCATATGTCGTTAGTGATGATATCTGAACTCCTGAACAAGACCTTAGCTAGGTATTGTGGGTATAGGCGTTGAATTAGTTAACTGTTACTTTAGCCCAACAATGTTTTGGCAAAACGCCTCAAAAAAGCAAAACTACCTATCTGACAAAAACAAATAATTCACTGTCTTGGCTTTATCAAGCTATGGCGCGTTTTTTATCCGCGTCAAGTCATATTTATCGGGAAATATGATATGGCTTTAGTAAACAATCGTCATGTCTCCATATCGACAGGACATTTATACATAACATTCACGGTGATAAAGTTTTTATAAACAAAGTAATATGAAGTTATATGCTGGATATGAAGGAGATGTAGGCATTGTAGGTAAAATCTCGGTAGAACCTCGATCGGATTTTACTGAAGTCTATTACCGTTTGAGAAGTATATCCCGAAGTTCAATATCCTGTTGTGGAATAGTTTTATGACTATCTCTGTTACTATTGAAACTAAACAAACCAGGCTTGAGTTCCCGTCCCCTTGAAAGTACAAAAGCCCTCCAGTCTGCTTCCCCTTGTTCACTCATCAATTGGCGTTCTTCTTCGTCCGCTTCTTCGAAGGTCACACCATGTTTGATCGGACAAACTCTGAAAATAATTGAAAAAGAAAACATTTAAATTAATAAAGATGATATTTATACTGTTTATCTAGATATACGCATATATATATATTAGTATTTTTGCAAGATGAATATTACGTCATATGTGAATTGTTCTCTGGTCAAGACGTCTGCGACGAATTCCTTAAGTTTAAGATAAGTCAAAGTAATGGAGTCCGGTTTGATGTCCGTATCAACTAAACCCTCCATTCTTATTTGACTAGAACCAGTAACAAGATGTTAGCCCTAAACCATTTGGTAATAAGGTATAACCCTTGCTGACGGGTGTCTAAGCGACATCAGTATACAATAACATAAGGCGGACGTATGTTTATTAAAACTAAAGGCAAATACAGTATTTACGAGCGTCTACCTAGGTTACTATAAGACGGCAACACAAAAACACGTATTACAGATGTATATACAATGATGATTTGAAAATGGAGAATAGATGAAGTGAGCAGGGGAAAAAAACTGCAGGTTCGATAGATTTCGAGCGCGTGTGTATGTGGTGTCTGTAATAGAGACACTGACAACCTGTGGAATACACATAATTTATGAATAATTATTGTACAAAATGCATGTATGGAGCTGCAAACAAGTGTAGTCACGTGATCACCAAGGGCAACTATGACTATTAAAAGATTTCCCTTCTAGAGGGCGTGACAAAAATCACAACTGGAGGGTTAATTCACAAACGTCTAACCCGAGTGTTGGTCAGTCCGAAATTCCTCCGAGGGTTGTGATGTTGTTTGTTTGTTTGTTTGATTTATTAACGTCCTATTAACAGCTATGGTCATGTAAGGACGGCCTCCCATGTATGCGTAGTGTTGCGTGTATGTTGTGCGAGGTGCGTGTTTTGGGAGACTGCGGTATATATTCGTGTTGTGTCTTCTTGTATAGTGGAACTATTGCCCTTTTTATAGTGCTATATCACTGAAGCATGCTGCCGAAGACACCAAGCAACACACCCCACCCGGTCACATTATACTGACAACGGGCGAACCAGTCGTCCCACTCCCTGTATGTTGTTGTCGCACACTCATAAGTAGGGAATGATTCTTTTTCCTCATATACAAAAGAAAAAGAAAGATAATAGCCTTCAAAGAAGCATGAACATAGATCCATCGTATACACGTCAATATTTATGACATCATCTACAATGCACGCCACGGCCACACTGCATAAAGTCATGACGTCCCACGGCTTAAACCGGTGACAAATCAGTGAATGGTTGGAGAAAAGTGGAGTCATTATTTGGACACGATTTCAGTGGTCGCTGGCCACAGTTGACCGCTTAATTCAATATAAATATTTTAGCCCACCATCATCAGATGATGGGCTATTCAAATCGCCTTTCGTCCGTGGTCCGTCCGTGGTCCGTCCGTCCGTTCGTTAACAATTTTTGTTACTGCTATTTCGCAGAAAGGATTGAAGGGATCTTTCTCAAATTTCATATGTAGGTTCCCCAAGGACCCTTGTTGTACATTTTGTGTATTTTGGGACCGATCGGTCAAGAAGATGGCTGACAGGCGGCCATCTTGGATTTTGGTAATAAAAGTTTGTTACCGCTATTTCTCAAAAAGTACTGATGAGATCTTTCTCAAATTTCATATGTATGTTTCCCTAGGACCCTTATTGTGCATATTGCATTTTGGGACCGATCGGTCTACAAGATGGCTGACAGGCGACCATTTTGGATTTTGGTAGTTAAAGTTTGTTACCGCTATTTCTCAAAAAGTACTGAAGGGATCTTTCTCAAATTTCATATGTAGGTCCCCCTAGATCCCTAGTTGTGCATATTGTGTTTTAAGACCAATCAGTCAACAAGATGACCGCCTGTCAGCCATCTTGGATTTTGTAAGCTAAAGTTTGTTATTGCTATTTCTAAAACAGTTCTGAAGGGATCTCTCTCAAATTTTATGTGTAGGTCCCCTTAGGGCCCTAGTTGTGCATATTGTAACTGATAAGTCAACAAGATGGCTACCATCTTGGATTTCATTGTTAAAGTTTGTTACCACTATTCCTTAGAAAGTACTATAGCGATCTGTCTCAAGTTTTATATATAGTGTTTGAAAAAGTTTGAAAAGCAGGGAAAAGATCCCTCTTTCCATTGTCAGATATAGATCATTCTTTGGTGGGTGCCAAGATCCCTCTAGGATCTCTTGTTACTTATATATGTTAATAAATTGTTTTAGTACTAGGACGACCGTTTACTACAATGGCCGAAGACGGCCTGAAGAATTACACATCTAAAACGCATGGGACTTTTACATGAACACATTTTTTTAAAATATGTACGTGTACACTTCACCTTAGATGTGTCATGTGTGCAAGTACATGATACTTCTTACTCCTATTGAAATTCCAAGCATTTTTGACGCGTACTCTCACCGTCACTTTTTTGAAACGGTGTAGTTTTTCATTTGCATAAACAGCATGGATAACGACGGAAGTACTGAGTCTATTAGTAAGCATACAATTTCAAAGAATATAAGAAAAAATATTTGTGTGTGTATTTATTCATTGTATACAGGTATACTGTATCTAAAGTGGTTTAAAATACGCAAAAACGGTAAAAGACCAGAGTTAAAAAAATATGCATGAGTGGAGCCCTTACATCACATAAATATTCGGTTTTTGGTCCTATTGGGATCATTTGCAAAATTTGGGAGACAATTTTAGCACAAACCTACAATAAATTAATGAAACGTTACGAGGCAAGAAATAGTTCTCTTTCTCTTTGTGGCAAATGCACATTTAAACCCATTTTCAGGTATGCATCACAATGAAATATCATAATACACTTACATTGAAGTGATTTGTTTTCTGTTTTGGCCCGTTTATACACATCATATAAATTACTTTTAACACGTATTAATGTGTTAATGCGTTGGCCACACAATGTACATGTGAAACATAGCACACCTGTAGTTAGTATGGTCGTATTATCTTACATCATTGTTAGCTGTAAAATGTGTTTAATTTTATTTGTTCTAAAAAGTTGGTCCATGTTAACATTTAATACATGAAATCTTTCCAAATAATTAGTACATACATGTGCATGTAAGTGGTGAAATGAAATGTTCTCCGCGTAACCCAGATTTTGCCACAGGTGCGCTGTAATATTCTCGCAGCCTGGCCTTTATCTGCTAACGGCACCAATACAACACGGCAGTGTGGCTATAGCTATATATAGGTACAGGTGCAGTATAAGGTCTGGAATGCATCATTGCCGTGTTACGGTTGAAACATTTACATGACCGTAGACGAAATCACGTGCCCCGATAAAATTTGTTTCCCGCGAATACGTTGTAATACGAGTAATGCAATAAACAACATTAGACATATATGATCTTCTTGAATATAGGGCAAAGATTGTCGAATTTTCGAGGCGGTATGCCCCTTTATCAAGACAAGAAGAACAAATAAAATTACATGTTAAGGACGGTCACTGACGTACATAAAAACATGAACAACTAGATTTGATCGCGATCAAAACACGGGATTTCCACCCAATTATTGGTATACGTAATAAAAAGATCTTTTTAATAATTTTTAATCTGAATTTTAATTTGACTCTTTTGCCCCGCCCCTCTTGCACGTTTTGATCTTCTATACAAAGATATTCCGTATAAACTATCTTGTAGTAATTGAAAACTTATACCAAACTACAGTTGTTTCATGGACGTGAGGTTGGATTGGGGAACTCGCTCTACATGTACATGTCTTGATTCTTTACAACCAAAATACATATCTGTTTGGTTTCAACTCATTTTCTTATGGAGATCTTTGACCAATGCGGAATAACTCTTACAATTAAATTTAAGATTATCTCCGTTTGGCAACATTTGTAATCTCATCACATTCGTCCAAACATCCCATGCACAAAATAAAATCGCCGAAAGGGCAATTGACATCCTATATCTCCGCCATTTTGAATCATATGACCTTGAAATCAGTCACTATATGTGTCTGAGATCATGCGCTTTCACATTAATTTCAAAAGATTTCTCTTTGAATTTTCATAAATTACGGCAAAATTTACTTTAAAAAATGAACGAAACGCAATATTCGAAGGGCTATATTTCCGCCATTTTCAAATTTATGTCTTTGAAATTAAAAATCTGTACAGCCAATAGGCCAAAGTCTACATTTACAAAAAAATCAAAATCCTACATGAAATGTTAAACGCGCTACGAGCTCACAAATTACGGGGAAAAATAAGGAAATGGAACAAATTGCCATATTTGGAAAGCTATATTTCCGCCATTTTTCTATATAACCCCTTTGAAATCCATAACTTTTGAAAACAAAAGTTCCTACAACACAGGTACGAAAAATGAAGACTGTACATACAGGTTTAAAGGCGCTGCAACGTCTCGCGCAGGGACAAATATAAACTAAAATTTCGATTTTTGATGTCCAATAGATCCGCCATTTTGAATGATATGACATTGAAATTGGTCATTTTATGTTCCTGAGAGCATGCTCTTTCACATCCAATTCAAAACATTTCTCTTTGAAATTTCATAAATTACGGTAAAATTTACGTTAATAAATGAACAAAACGCAATATACGGTGAGCTATTTTTCCGCCATTTTCAAATTTATAACTTTGAAATTACAAGCCTGTACAGACAATATGTCAAAGTCTACATTTACGAAAATCAAACGCCCTACATTAAATTATTAAGGCCCTACAAGCTCACAAATTACGGAAAAAAAATAAGAAAATGAAACAAATTGCCATATTTAGAGAGCTATATTTCCGCAATTTTTCTATATAACCCCTTTGAAATTCAGTTTTGAAGACAAAAGTTCATACAACACAGGTACGAAAAAGCAAGACTGTACATACAGGTTTAAAGGCGCTGAAACGTCTCGCGCAGGGACAAATATAAACTAAAATTTCGATTTTCACTGTCCTATATCTCCGCCATTTTGAATCAAAATGATCTTGAAATTGGTCATTTTATGTTCCTGAGAGCATGATCTGTCATATGCGCCCTTCAAAACTTTTCTGTGACAAATTTCGTTTTTGACCTTTGCTTGACCCCGTAGCGACTCTTGACCTTGGCATAATCTCTGATACCATGGCATGGGATAGCACGCGCAATGTCAAGATCTGTCTGAATAACAAAACGTGAACGATGTACAGCGTACAGTAATGAAGTTATGAGCGTTAAAACTTCGTTCCAAAAAAGTTGTTTTTTACGTCTGTGACCTTGACATTGAACCTTATCGTACAAACTCGAACGTACGTTTCAAGCACTCGTGTACATACATAACGTGTCCAAATTTGAGCGTCAGACCTTTTTCCGTTCGTGAGAAAAAGTGTTAAGAAGGTTTCGTGGAAATAATAAGAATAATAAGAAAAAACAGAACAAAAACAATAGGGATTTCCATTTGGAATGGAACGGATGGAAATCCCTAATAATGAACACATATAGAATATACAGATAAACTAAAGAGACAATATCAAGGCGTATTGTCTGAATGATCCCTTCGGTCAGTCGCTATAATTGGTTGCGATCGCCGAAGGCTTATTTAATTCATCTATGGAATGATAGGTATAGGAAATGTCATTTGTACATGTGCACATTTTTTAATGTTCATGTAAATGTGCCGCATCTAATATTAAGTTGACGTGTACATGAACACATTTTTTTAAAAAGTCACATTCATATTAGATGTGTGATTTGTCAGGCCGTCTTCGACCATCGTAGTTTACCGACCATTCAATGCTTGTTAACATTTATCTAACATATGCCATGGGCTAGGAGGGTCGAACATGCACCCCCTCCCAAACCTCCGAACCAATATCTTTCTTAACCCCTATTACCCACTTATCGCAAATCAAGATGTCAATATTACATAAGTTGGGATGAACTTCCGGTTATGACGTCATCAAGATTACCGCCATCTCGAATTTCACTAAAAATTGAAAAATTGTCATAACAATGACAGTTTTCTACTGAAGTAGACAAATGATGTATCAAAATGGCCACAATAGAACAACAAATACATATCAGAACCAAGAAATCCAATATATGTATAGTGATTTCTACGCAGGAAATGAAAAAAATAGAATTTTAAGCTAAACAAATGGTGATTTTCTAGTACTTTTTTCATATTTGGCTTGACGTGTAGTAGGGTCATATTTTATGTGAATTTATGTAATAAATAAAAGTGGTATAAAAGTGTATTTGAAAGATGTTTCAATATTTGCAAATATATAATTTGCAGTGAATAATAATATTAATATGTATCTATGCCGTGCCGTGTTTTACTCGCGTGCGTAATATATCGTATATGTTCGCGAGCGCTGCGTTTGTCTATATGTGTATGTACGTATATGTTTGTGTGTACCCGTTAGTAGTGTTCACTGACAGACTTTTAAGACGGACAGGACATGTGACTGTTACGGACATTGACGAAGTTGTTTGATTGGTCAGTGTGGCCAGTTAAACGTATTTGATATATATCTCATTGTATTTCGGGAGATTTGAATTTCGTCCCTGTGCTTGGTTGGACGTTTCGTTTACTCGGTCGAGAAATTCATTAATTTGGGTAAGTCTTGCTTTTCGGTTGTTCTATTATCTGTTCTTTATCTTGGTTAATACATTATCCTATTCTCCCAGTATGAAAAATGGTTTGAATGTGATTATTATAATTTAGATATTTTTAAAATATGAAATATATACGGATAAACATGTATTGTATACATGTGATCCGATTATTGTAATTGTAAAGTGTGTAAAAGTTATATATTTCTGAAATGAAGTAAGAATTGCGTGTTCTTTTATATTGTAGTTCAATCTGTTGTGATTGCATGGTCGTACTCATGACGTACGGAGCTAGTATACTTTGTAGTGTATACATAATTACATTGATACACCATACGTGTTGTAAGTGTGTGTTTTTACTTTCATATATCATATCTATTTTTCAATAATACGTTTTCGGTATTGTGTGAAATGTAAAGTTTTTCTTTGAAAGTTATTCGCGTGATTCGGTGTTGAATGAATGATATATGATTTGAGAGTTGAATATTCTAATTGTGTTTTATTATATTTACAGAATGTTTTTAAAATGGAATAAACATCATAAAGGAATCTGAACCCAGCGGGTTTGTCGTTTATTAAACAAATTCCACCCGCTACAGACGCAGCTTAAATGTTTCCCAATAACATACAATTATTCGTAATCAGTTATTTTATTTTATCAACAAGTAAAAACAACAATATATATTGAACAAGAGGCCCATGGGCCTTAACGGTCACCTGACATCCAATAATAATTTATCATTTAAGGGGCAACATAATGGCTATGAGGGACTTAACACATGGTGTGTTAATTTTTCCCTCCTGTATTCAACACAGAAGCTGAAGTAAATATGAACTGATGTTGATGAACTCTGTATGCAATGAGGTCTATCATATTAAAAATTTATCATAACTGACATATGATTGTTATTTTTCTTTCTAATTTTATCAACCATCCTGTATGAAACTGTTAACAGGATTCCGCCCGGACATAACCAGGATACCAACCTGAATCATGGTTGGAATCCTGCTTTTAAACACGGAAAGAAACACGGGACCTTAGACGGACACGGAATTTTCAAAGATTCCGTCTTATGTCCGCCTAAATGCTTTACCTGAATCCATCTTATATTCAGGGTTTATTAAGCGGACTTAGGCGGACAAAGACAGATTTAAACCTCTGAGAAACTCATAGGCGTAATTTTCATCTTTGCCCTTTCCAATTGACGGAATTCAGGCGGAAATTTCATCTTTGTCATTTTCAATTGGCGGAATTTTGAACTTTATCATTTTTCTAGCGAAATTCAGACTTAGACAAACAAGTTATAGAAACATTGAAATTCTTGATTATGTCATTTAAACTAATTGCTGAAGCTGGACTTGTAAAAGAGTATAATGATAAGTAACTTCATACATTTGCTAATTTTTGAGAAGACTCAAACTTTTATAGTATAAAATATATTAATATTTTTTCATATTTCTTTTCAAAGTTCTTTGACTTATTTAATAGCTAGCAGTAGGTAAATTAGGCAATTTTTAATTTTTCTGTTTTGATATTATATATATATATATGTACTGTATATATACATGTCTAAGTCCAGCTCCCAATGTGTTACCAGTATGATGCTGGCATCTAGATCTCTTATCAGTAGATACTAGATATATTGGCCCCCCAGTTGGGCACTGGACAAGGGATTCCCAGAGGTCAAGGATTCTGATCAGTGAATCATCAAGGGGCCAACCATAGGGTATAGGTTTATCTATAAACAACTATGATTTACTTATTAAATCTATTTGTTGGAATATATATGTACATGATGATTGAAGTTCACAAAAAGGAAAATAATTAGAACATGTCTGTAATATACTTGTTTCCAATCAGATATAGCAAATGAAAAACAAAATCACTTTTTAATTACTATGGTCGTAATAAAAATCCTTTCTTGTGCCCCAATTTTTCCATTCTCCAATGGTGAATCTACTTTCCAGTACTTTTGAAAGCGAGTTCTGTGGATGGAGGAGGACATTTGTCTCTGTGATTTTGTGTTAAATATCCCTATCAAAGTTTTCTAGAAATGGAACTATCTTATGGTATTTTGGATTCTATGGTACAGTAAAAGGTAATATGCAACTGCATAACTTATACAGAAAAGAGTTTATGGATGTATTATCAGAATGAGATGAAGATTTCAACCATGGGGAGCAACATTCATACTGGTGAGTTTTAGATTCATAGTTACATTTGGAGAGTATATACCATGTAATTATTTTGATATTTGTGGGACATACATTAAGTGGTGAGAATTTTATTGTCATATTATTGCCGGTAATATATATAGATATATATAAATCTCTTGAGCATCAATATTGTTGGGTCATTTAGGCACAGAGAATTTGTATTTAAGTAGCATCAGGTATATTTGGAACATACTGTAATTTAAAGCTTATACAATTGAATTATTATAATGTGTCAAATTCAGCACAGAAAAAGTGTTTTGAAAATTAGGTCAAAGATACCAATTAATTGATCCAAATTGTTATACAATAAGCATAACTTTTATCCATGCTTGTTTTAACTAAAACCAGTTGAAGTGAATTTGTAGAATTTGTCGAATTTAATAACACTTGATGCAGCTTTAACTATATTTATCAATATAAAAGGACATTATAGGCTTAGGATAGCTAAGGTATAAGGAAAAGAATAAATGATTTTTGAAAAAGTAATTGAATGTAATTTTTTTCCTTCTATATTTCAGACAATGTTAAGTGAATAAAGTTATCTTCAACAAAAGGAAGGATTAGTTATGCCAAGAAAAAAATCTTCAATGTGTAGAAGATATCATGGACAAATCATGGACAATTCATTGACCATAATATTGTTATATACAGGACTCTATATGAATCAGCTAAGAGCCATATGTGGTGAAAAGACTAGCTATATTGACTTTTAAACTCTATAAGTTTATTGATAAAAAATCCTGCTTATTGACTTTCTTGTTTGTTTTTGTTTTTTGTTTAGATTATTTTTACTTTTATTAGTAACAGTTTTGAGACTTAAGTCACAGAATACTTTGGGCTGACAAAGGTGGAATTTTTAGGCTGACAAAGGCGGAATGTTTAGGCGGACAAAGGTGGAATGTTTAGACGGACAAAGGCGGAATGTTTAGACGGACAAAGGCGGAATATTTAGACGGACAAAGGTGGAATGTTAAGACGGAATGTTTAGACGGACAAAGGCGGAACGTTTAGACGGACAAAGGCGGAATGTTTAGGCGGACAAAGGCGGAATGTCAATGTTTCAATGGACAAAGGCGGAACGTTTCGATGGACAAAGGCGGAATGTTTTCCACTAGCTAAGGCGGATTTTTTGCGGAATAATTTTGTGAGATTCTTGCTTATCTCATTTAAATAATTCGCCTCATATTCCTGCTGAAGTCCGCTTGATTTCCGTCTTAATTCCTGTAATAATGGCGAATTCCGCTTATTCTACTCACTGTTCCTGTTATATTACCTTAGCAGGATTCCTGTTTATATAAAAGCAGGAATTTGTCTTAAAATTCCACCCTGAATACGCCCGTATTTTTTCGTACAGGATGGATCCTGTGAACAGTATACGAAATAAATGAGTATTTGGGATCCCGAAACAAAATCATCATATTCAGAATATTCTTGTATTCAACAGGGTCAAAATGACATGATAGCAAAATGTCCTCTTGTGGTTATAATGTGAATCAAAAGTTTGAATAATTTCTATTAGAAAATAAACAAAAATATACCCAAGAAGTATTCAATATAAACTATAGCAAACTTAGCCTCCTCCCCAGGGGCAAATTAAGAGGCCATGGGTTATAAAATTCACAATTCTGATAAAGCACCACAATATCTTTAGAACACAAGGTCCAATAATAGCATTATTACAAAGGACATGAACTCTATAATATAGTTACCGTCGAAAAATTTCTTTTTTCAAACTCATCCTAGATCTTGTTGATATAAGGCTACATACAGAGTTTCATCAAAATCAGTTAACATGTACCAAAATTATCTTGGTCACAAGCACAATGATAAAATTAGAACAAAGGGCAATAACTTGTACGTTACTGTCGAATAATTTCCATTTTTGAACTCGTACGAAATCTTGTTGATATAAGGCTACATACAAAGTTTCATCAACCTCGGTTAACATTTACTCAAGTCATCATGTTCAAGTAAAGTTAACGCACGATGGACAAAAGGTTATTGCAGTAGGTCACTATGACGTATGGTCAGGTGACCTAAAAATAGTAACAGTGACCATGACCTTGACCTGGCAATCCTGAAACTGTATCTCGTCGAAAATATTATAGTCCTTTAAATTTGTGTGAAGTTTGATCAAAATTACTGAAGGAATGAAGCCGCTAGAGCACTGAAAATGATTTTCTAAAAATAGTAACTGAAGACCTTGACCTTACAACCTTGGAACTCAAACTTTTTCAGTCCTTTGTATTTTGTGTGCAGTTTGATCAAAATCACTCAAGGAATGAAGCCGCTAGATTGCTGACAAAGAAATTATCTAAAAATAGTAACAGTGACCTTGACCTTAGTCTGGCAATATTCACACTCAAACTTGTCCGAGATATTATGATCCTTTGTCTATGTGTTAAGTGTGATCAAAATCACTCAAGGAATGAAGTGCTGATAGGGATTTTCTAAAAATAGTAGCAGTGACCTTGAACCTGACCTAGCAACCCTGAAACTCGAACTCGTCCGAGATCTTGTTAATATTAAGCTACATACAAAGTTTCATCAATCTCGGTTCACATTTACTCAAGTTATCGTGTTCATAACAAAAAGTTAATGTACGACGGACGATGACGGACAAAAAGCTATCGCAATAGGTCACCGTGACCTTTGGTCAGGTGACCTAATATGTCAATGTTATGAATGTTATGTTTATATTTTTAGTAAAATTCGAGATGGCAGCCATCTTCAATCTTGATGTTAACATTGGTTTTTTTGTTGTTTTTGTTTAAACTGATCGAAAAATATTGGTTCGGAGGTTTGGGGGGGTAGCAAGTGGAACTCTCCTAGTCCATGGCCTAGCATGGCTAATGACGCCAGTTTCAATGTCCAAGCGGTTGTGCAATATTTGATTTGAAATGTGAGGAGTTTGTACATATACTTACTGTTTAGATAGATAATGTATTGCTACAGTAGATATGGCCAAGTCTACAGAGTTATCAGGCAGACACTGTTCATACATTGTCCTCGGTATCATCACTGGGTACACATTACCGGTGGTATTAAGTCCATGCTCCCGGTCAGTACCTTAATATCAAATCATACACATTACTGGTGGGTATAAAGTCCAGGGTCCTGGTCAGTACCTTAAAGCTGACAAATCAAGTTAAAAAACATGCAGTTGAAATTAAAAAAAAAAAATATTCACGAAATATTTTTTTTTCAAAAAATGTTTCTGAGACATCCCCTAGTTATGACAGTGTGGTATCTAAGGAAGTGGCAGCCATTTTTCTTTTGCTCTGCTTTAGTAACCTTCACTGGCCAACCCCCTATATAAAGCACGGGACACTTGACACACGTGTATCATTCTAAACATATCTTGTCTCAGATACACATGCCCCGATATTGCAAATAACAATGTCAAATTGAAAATAAACACTGCACTCACCTGAGAATATTTCATTGAAATAATAGATGAATGTGTTGTCAGCTATATCCCAACATATGTCTCCAATACGAACTAATAAAACACTTCAATGTAAACTAAATTTTGCACACGTACATGTACAACGACACGATGTGTGTGTCCTTGATAGTTGTCGCTCGGTCAGGTTTTGGGTCAGGAACGTATACACACGTGTATATAGTCAGTTGAAGTGCGTCGGTACGATGGATATACGGAGATATGTGGACGGAATATTTTTGGATTTCTATGCAATTGCTTGGAATTTTATATGGAGAAACATCTAAAATGACAACTTAGAGGAGTTTGACAAGTTTTTCTTGCTGCTAAAATAGTTACCATATAGTTTTACAGGTGAGGGTTTTGTGTTTACCTATTTGTAGGTGATATAACCTGTGGACTGCTGAGGTGTATAGGTACATTGAAATGAGCTTGCGCTTGTGTGATCGATTCACGCACTTTAATATAGTGGGTTCGGTGAGGTCGTCGGAATAGTAAAACAAAAATGGCTGTCCTAAACCGGGGAATGTCTCATAAACGATTCTTGGAAAAACGAGTATACTTATTTAAAAAAAAATCATGTTAATAATTTTAAACTTGCATTGTCAGCTTTAATGTCAAATCATACACATTACCGGTGGTTTTAAGTCCAGGCTCCTGGTAGGTACCTTAATGTCAAATCATACACATTACCGGTGGTATTAAGTCCAGGCTCCTGGTCAGTACCTTAATTATCCAAATAATACCAAATTATCAGAAGTATGACGAGTTCCATCAATGATCTTGTCGAAAACTTTTTAACTATAGATTATTTATAACATAAGGATATACAACTAAAACCTTTGATGAATTTGTAAAGAGTGAACAATACAGTAGTAACTGTGACAAACGCTGACCTTGTATAACCTTGCTGAGAAGATTAAAGTCGTTCCTTGGATGATCATTATAGTATACAACGATTGGATGCTGCTCCCCCAGGTGCGTTTGAATATACGACATCTGAAAGGGAAATAAATAGAAAACAAATTAGCGGTTTTCTCAAGAGGGGACGGTCAAAAATATCACGTCGAAGAGGAATAGTCGTTAATACTGTATAGCAATCGGCATCTGAACGGAAAGAAGTCATGTTATCAATTTCATGGAAAAAGATATAGAAAACAAATCAGCGGTTTTCTCAAAAGAGGACGGTCAAGAATATCACGTCGAAGAGGAATAGTCGTTAATAATGTATACCAATCGGCAACTGCAGCCATGTTATCAATTATATGAAAAATATATAGAAAACAAATCACTGATTTTCTCAAAAGAGGACTGTCAAGAATCTCACGCGAAACAGACGACTAAACAATGACTAACACGGATATAGACTGAAAAACAATTCCAAATATTACACTACAAATCATAAATAGAGATAGAAATATACTGATTTAATTGTTTACCAATCATTTCCTTGATGAGAGACAGAGAGGCGTTTCCGTCCGCTGTTCCAAAATCTGCTATGTTTACTGGTTCTAATGTGGGATGGCTTGGTCTTGACAGGATTATCCTCCCTTTATAGAACATAACTACTGTGTAGACATAATCGTCTCAATACTCAGTGCTCTTAATTACATATAATTTGCTAAGTATTTACATTTATAGATACTGTTTTAAAGATAAGCTAGGTAATACATAGGCATTTCATGAAGTTGTACTGCTCATAACATTTCATTGTCGCTGACTTAAGATTTGAAGTAGATAGACGATAAAGTGAAAATTTCAATCAAAATCAAAATTACAGATTAACCGAAACGTGTATGAAGAAAGGGAAGAAAAAGAAGAAGAAGGAGACGAATTGTACAAATTTTATCACCAAAATAAGTCTACCTGTATTTGGAGTATCCCAGTACAGTTACACAAGGTGACCTTGATATTGAGGCCATTCATCACGATGGTGGCCATATCAGAGTTTTTGACACAATTATCCTATGTTAAGTACTGGTTGTAAGCCATTTGTTGATTTACAACCAACGTCATCCGACCGTAAAGTATTGGTAAACCTTATCAACGTATCACTGGCACAAGTGTGTGGACTTTTCAAATGATAATATATCATTGATAAATGGTATTCGACACGTCCTCTACCGACACACGGCGATAGCAGAGGGACAATTGGAATATTACAAAAGTTTATAATGACATCTACGGAATATCTTAGATAACGTATTGAACAGGAAATGCTGAAGGCAAACACTTACTCAAATTGTCTAATGTGGCTTCTCGACACATATTTCCAGCATGCCCATGTATGTTGTACATATCATCCATCTCACCTTTATATCTGCTGTTCATCTTCATAGTTGGAAAGTAACTGAATATGGTGAATAAAGTGTATAAACAGAACATATCCACAGTTTAATGTATAAATATCATACTGTAAGATAACGATCAGAGTAGATAAACAGTTCAATGTATAAATATCATACTGTAAGATAACGATCAGAGTAGATAAAAAGTTCTATGTATAAATATCATACTGTAGGATAACGATCCGAGTTAAACAGTTCCATGTATAAATATTATACTGTAAGAAAAAGATCAGAGTAGATAAACATTGTTTGTTTGCTTGTTTGATTTATTAACGTCCTATTAACAGCTATGGTCATGTAAGGACGGCCTCCCATGTATGCGGTGTGTTGCGTGTATGTTGTGCGAGGTGCGTGTTTTGGGAGACTGCGGTATGTTAGTGTTGTGTCTTCTTGTATAGTGGAACTGTTGCCCTTTTTATAGTGCTATATCACTGAAGCATGCCGCCGAAGTCACCAAGCAACACACCCCACCCGGTCACATTATACTGACAACGGGCGAACCAGTCGTCCCACTCCCTGTATGCTGAACGCTAAGCAGGGGCAGGAACTACCACTTTTATAGACTTTGGTGTGTCTCGGCCAGGGGACAGATCCCAGAGCCTTCCTCACAGGGGCGAACGCTCAACTCAAGGCCAAAAGTGAGGCGATGCCAAGGGAGGCATTAGGAAAGATAAAGTCTGTTAGGAAGAAGAGAAAAGATAAGATCCTAAATTAAGTCGCCTTTTACGATCATGCAATAGGGGCAGCAGGTACAATTCTAACGCCCTACCTGCAGGGCCCGGTAGTAGATAAACATTTCCATGTTTAAATATTATACTGTAAGATAACGATCAGAGTAGATAAACAGTTCAATGTATTAAATATCATACTGTAAGAAAAAGATCAGAGTAGATAAACAGTTCTATGTATAAATATCATACTGTAGGATAACGATCAGAGTTAAACAGTTCCATGTATAAATATTATACCGTAAGATAACGATCAGAGTAGATAAACAGTTCAATGTATTAAATATCCATACTGTAGGATAACGATCAGAGTAGATAAACAGTTCAATATATTAAATATCATACTTTTAGAAAAAGATCAGAGTAGATAAAACAGTTCAAAGTTTAAATATTATACTGTAAGATAACGATCAGAGTAGATAAACAGTTCAATGTATTAAATATCATACTGTAAGAAAACGATCAGAGTAGATAAACAGTTCCATGTTTAAATAGTATACTGTAAGATAACGATAAGAGTAGATAAACAGTTCAATGTATTAAATATCATACTGTAAGAAAAAAATCAGAGTAGATAAACAGTTCCATGTTTAAATAGTATACTGTAAGATAACGATCAGAGTAGATAAACAGTTCCATGTTTAATATTATACTGTAAGATAACGATCAGAGTAGATAAACAGTTCACTGTATTAAATATCATACTGTAAGAAAAAGATCAGAGTAGATAAACAGTTCCATGTTTAAATATTATACTGTAAGATAACGATCAGAGTAGATAAACAGTTCAATGTATTAAATATCATACTGTAAGAAAAAGATCAGAGTAGATAAACAGTTCTATGTATAAATATCATACTGTAAGATAACGATCAGAGTAGATAAACAGTTCCATGTATAAATATTATACTGTAAGATAACGATCAGAGTAGATAAACAGTTCCATGTATAAATATTATACTGTAAGATAACGATCAGAGTAGATAAACAGTTCCATGTATAAATATTATGTATAGGAGAAACACCGAAAACTGGAATAGTCAAGATAATGAATTGTTCGAGGCCCGTAAAAGGCCGAGAACTATTCATTATCTTGACTATTCCACAGTTTTAGGTGTTTCTCATGCTTAAAACATGGCACTGAATGTCATTGGTGCTCTCCATTATTATATTGGGTATTGTTCAACTATAGTACAGCTCCAGGTAGACCCTTAATACCTATTTAAAGCTTGACACCTATTCATGATTCATTTATTTACCTAACTCGGAGAACAAGTATCATAATTTGCATGCTTTTTTGAAAGATCCATGCACAGGTACTATATGGTACTCACACTGAAACATTTACTCAGTTTAGTTTTCACTGTTCAACATGGAGGACCATAAATATGTAGCTCTGTATATGCAGTAGTGATGATATTTGGATATACATTTGAAGTGAATCGGGTAAGAATCTGTTCCCACGCAGCACAGGCATTAGAGCGAAGTTTAGAAGGAAACAAACAACAATTAATTCTTAATGTGGAGATATACACAAAATAGTGAAATCATTTTGAAGAAGAGTGTGTTATTTGAAATTAAAACATGGCTGTGATGTCATCTATTGTTATAGCTTGAGGTATAGTCAGAGCTAAGTCTACTATTATCACCTACTACTGTGGAATAGTTACGTTTTGCTGTGGAATAGTTTGTGAACTATTCCACGGGAAAAGGTAACTATTCCACAGTTGAAGGTAAATGTAGAGACTGGTGAACATAGCTTAGCATGTAGTCAGAAATACATCCTCATTCATTAAATCCTGGGAGAGATGGATTAAAGATTAACCCAGGTACTTGTCAACGTTGTTGTGATGTATTTGGAAACTTATTTTCATAATACCGACATACATATATGTATACAATTTTCATCACTTCATTCCAAAATAAATTCATCAGTTCTTTCACAGCCACTGTATCCATAACCTAGAAAAGAATCCACTTGAAACAATTCAGAAGAGAGTAGATAAACAGTTCCATGTATAAATATCATACTGTTAGATAACGATCAGAGTAGATAAACAGTTCCATGTATAAATATCATACTGTTAGATAACGATCAGAGTAGATAAACAGTTCCATGTATAAATATCATACTGTTAGATAACGATCAGAGTAGATAAACTGTTCCCGGTATAAATAATCATACTTTTAGATAACGATCAGAGTAGATAAACAGTTCCATGTATAAATATCATACTGTTAGATAACGATCAGAGTAGATAAACAGTTCCATGTATAAATATCATACTGTTAGATAACGATCAGAGTAGATAAACAGTTCCATGTATAAATATCATACTGTATGATAACGATCAGAGTAGATAAACTGTTCCAGGTATAAATATTATACTGTAAACTAACTTCTTTGTTGCTGCGATTTCATTTCCCCGCCTTATTTGAAGTAATTTTATTTCGCTATTTAGAAACAATAAATTATATTGTACCGGAGTCTGACACATGTTTTAAGAGTTATAAGGTGCTGTTGTTCCTGTGTCATACGCCTTTGTACTAGACTTTGTTGTAAGGAATTTCGGAGAAATCATATTCTCTTGATTTAAACGTGCGATTCGGGGCATTATGTGTTATGACATTTAGGCGACACGTGGTACTGGAGCAGTATGTTTTGTGACATTTAGGCGACACGTTGAACCGAAGCAGTATGTTTTGGGACATTTAGGCGAATGTTGTACCGGGGCAGTGTGTGTTTCGACATTCCGGCGACACGTGGTACCGAAGCAGTTTGTTTTGTGACATTCAGGCGACACGTGGTACCGGGCCAGTATGGTTTTTTTTATATTCAGGCGACACGTGGTACTGAAGCAGTATGTTTTGTGACATTTAGGTGACACGTTTTATCAGGGCAGTATGTTTTGTGCTATTCAGGCGATACTTAGTACCGGAGCAGTATGTTTTGTGAAATTTAGGCGACATGTTATACCGGGGCAGTATGTTTTGTGACATTAAGTCGACACGTGGCATTAAGGCGACACGTTGTACCGGGGCAGTGTGTTCTGACATTCTGGTGACACAGGTTACGGCGAACAGATGAACAAATTTAAGTTTAGATTATAACGTTAACTAAAGTTTGTAGAGACTGAAAGCAATGTATTGGATGTTGTTGCCATTGATCGTGTTATTGTGCAACAGGGGTAAAGTGTACATGGAACGGAAAATTCATTTTGATATGTCATTCTATTTGATCTCCCGACAACAATGTTGAAAACTGCATCAAAATAGGCCAATTCAGCACTGATATACTACCTTCCGAAGTGCTCATTTTTTACCTGTATATCGAATACTAATCAAAGAATCGGCCGTTCACGCATAGCGGGACGTATACAAAACATGACAAGGCACAGGGCCGCGGCACTTACAGGTAAACAAGACTAAACGACACTTACCACAATGGCATTACAGGTTTACTTTGAGACCATCCCCATCCCAGCTAATTACCACCTAGTTCCTAATAAACGTGCGTAACGCTTATACTTAGTCAATAATTAACATAAATATTAGACAGAGGGAAAAATGACATTCATATTAGAAAGAGGGAAAAATGACATTCATATTAGAAAGAGGGAAAAATGACATTTATATTAGAAAGAGGAAAAAATGACATTAAAGAGACAATTCACTCAGGCTAATTCTTTTACATAACCGAGAAGCAAATATGGCATAAATGCATTGTTCTACATTTCTTATGAAACATATAACACAAATTATTGATAAATTCCACGTCATTATTTAGTATTTTAATTGATACCCTTGTAATTACAAATCGTTGATCAATACGATTCAGCAGGTACATTATGTACGCTGTACCCATACCCGAGCCAAAGTTACGCACGTTAAATAAACGAACTACATAACCACTGAAGAGACGATAAAATGATTTTTAGGCAAGACAATTCACCTAATAAGCTAAACACACTACTGTCAGAGCGATTTGAGCAGGTCTAGACAAAAGTTGCATTACTCTACGAGCAAGGGACAGGGTTCGGCAAACAAGATGTTCGACCACAATATGTAATGGCTGACAGTGAGTGAGTTTGAACATTTCACACGCATTTCACAACCATGGGCTTTTCTGGCATATCACAGAAAAAAGACTGATCTAATTTCCATTAGAACTGGTTTGTTTCCGATATATGTACACATTTTAATGTTCTCTTAGACTGAATTGTCCCTTTAATATTAGAATGAGAGGAAAATGACCAATGAATAACGAATTCAATCGTAAAAGCAGCGTACTTACTTGCTATCCAGGAGTTTTATAGAATATTTATACAACAGTGACCAATCAGAGGCCGAAGCGAATGCGCCTTAGTCTCGAACCCAAAGTTAAGAAAACGTGCAGCAGCACTCTGCCCACGTACCGAGAGCTAGTGTAGCTATATCTAGTGAATTTGGTAAACAATTAACCTATGACCGGAATGACAAATGAGTTGAAAAAGTAAACAAATCATAGTAAATATAATATGATTGAAGGCAAGGCCTTAAAGGGCGCAGCCAGATGTTTAAATATGAATCATGCACTGCATAGGAAGAGCTTTGTTTGTTTGATTGATTTTGTTTGTTTGTTTGTTTGATTTATTAACGTCCTATTAACAGCTATGGTCATGTAAGGACGGCCTCCCATGTATGCGGTGTGTTGCGTGTATGTTGTGCGAGGTGAGTGTACTGGGAGACTGCGGTATGTTCGTGTTGTGTCTTCTTGTATAGTGGAACTGTTGCCCTTGTTATAGTGCTATATCACTGAAGCATGCCGCCGAAGACACCAAGCAACACACCCCACCCGGTCACATTATACTGACAACGGGCGAACCAGTTGTCCCGCTCCCCGTTTGCTGAGCGCTAAGCAGGAGCAGAAACTACCACTTTTAAAGACTTTGGTGTGTCTCGGCCAGGGGACAGAACACAGAGCCTTCCTCACAGGGGCGAACGCTCAACGCAAGGCCAAAAGTGAGGCGGTGCCAAGGAAGGCATTAGGAAAGATAAAGTCAGTTAGGAAGAAAAGAAAAGATCCTAAATTAAGTCGCCTTTTACGATCATGCAATAGGGGCAGCAGGTACAATTCTAACGCCCTACCTGCAGGTAAATAGAAAGAAACTCAGATCAGTTTACTTTTAACTCTAAGAGCTGTAAGCCTTAATTAATTCCAATTTGTATTGTCATTAACAGTGTTTATGTAAGTTGGACAGAGGAGTGTGAACACATATAGAGTAGGTGTGTGTATATTCTACACAGAGGCTGTGTGAATTCAACCAATCTGATTAAAATACAGATCTTTATAAACACTCCGTTAAATGAAGGATCTGACAAAATCCCATAGGGGGTCACGTCCAGATGATACCAAGTGGAATTCATACCAAATCCATTTTCTACACCTTCCTACATCAATTGAAAGCGATATTTCGTCCCAGTAAGCATACACAATAAGCTTTGTTGTGCTCTTTGGGCGAGATGGCTATGTAAACCAAAATAATTCTGACAGGTTTTTCAAACAATTTCGTCCCCTGAAATTCACTGTCAAAATTTTGCAAGTAGCAATTTGATTGGCCATTTTCAAAGGCCACCTGGACATGACCCCTAATGGGATTTTCTCAGATCCTCTTATCAAACGTAGTGATAATAAGGATCTGTATTTTAATCAGATTGGAATTCCACCAATCGGAAAGCAGGCTTCCCATGACTGCATACACACAAATGCAGTAATGGGAATGCCACATTCTGATTGGTCCGAAGGAATATTGTTTTACATTCTTCTTAATTAAAAAATACCTACATAAAATAAACAATTTCAAAGTAAAGAAAACATGCACACATGAGAGTGGCCTTATCAAATAATCATTTAAAGAATTATTACATAGAATTATTTAAAGAAATGTACATGTATACACACGTAGACACAGATAGGGAGTATGTGTGTGTATATTCTACAGAGGCTGTGTGAATTCCACAAATCATAAGGCAGGCTTCCCATGACAGCATACTTCAGTAAAGGGAATGCAACATTTTGATTGGTCAAAAGGAATATGTTCAATAAATAGGGATTTTATGAATGGAAGTTTATGAATGAAATGGTTTAAGAGGTCACCACTAGATGTCATTGTAGGGCAAGTCCTACTCAGTATTACACACCATGGTAAACCGGATAGCATTAATACAAACACTAGTCGCGTTGTATTAAAAAAAATGATAAAAAATGTTTAATTACCCCTGATGTGCATTCCATTAGTTTAATATATATTTACTGAAAATGACTTCGTTTATTAATAGATGAATAATTTGCATGTAAATCCCTTAATGCACATGACTTAAGGGACAAAAGTAAAAGACATAGATTATATGAATGGTTGAAGCATCAGAACTCCGAATCGCGTTCCTTCAGGAAACCCATTTTACCAATGATATAAAAAATAAAGTGGAAATTGAAGTTATAAATTTCGTTTACAATTTCAATAGCTTTGGTAAATCTAATTGTAGAGGTATGTCTATTTTATAAGCAAAAAGACCGATATCGGGGTTGTATCAGTTAAAGATATAGATGGACGCTTATTGATTATTAATATTGAACTGGCGGATAATAACTATACGCTAAAAAATATGTATGCGCCAAATGACGAAAAATCACGAAACATATTTTTCAAAAATGTAAAAAAAAATATCGGATGAGTTTGCTCAAGGCTCTATTATTGCAGGGGGCAATTGCAATGAAGTTATTGATCACGCCGATATAATTTTTTAGAAATAATAACAAAACTGTATTGGGAAAAACCTATGGTTTTAGTCAGTTCTTAAAATGTAAAAAGCTTATTGATATTTGGAGGATTAAGATTAAAATTAAGACAATTCACATGGCTTCGGAAGAGTACAGGTGAGGCTAGCCGTATAGATATGTTTTTGATTTAAGAGAACCTGGGCAACATTGTCTCCTGTGACATTCGTCCTACTCAATTCAAGTTTACTGACCATTTAGCGGTATCTCTTAAAGTACAACAAAATGCAAACGCCCAGGGCATATGGATATGGAAATTAAATAACAGTTAATTACAGGAAGCTGGTTATAAAGCAATGGTAAGAAAAGTGATAAAAGATTTAGAAGAAGAGCAGACCGTGCTAATAATGGGGGAGGCCCAGTTTTGGGATTACTGTAAAGTAATTATCAAACATAAGACAACAGATTACTGTAGGAATAGAAGTAAAAGTGATTCAGTAAAAATACGGCACAGGGAGAAACAGTTAGCTGATCTACAAATACAAAACGATCAGAGTCCAAATGAAATGCTGAAAGAAAGAATATCGGAATTAGGGAGAAACATAGAATATCTTTATGAGGTAAAAGCCAGAGGAGCACAGGTAAGATCAAGGGTAGCATGGGTGGAAAATGGGGAGAAAAATACGAAATAATTTTTAGGGATGGAAAGACAAACGAAAAATAAAATAACAAGTATCAGACAGGGTGATGATATTGTATGTGACCCGAGAAAATATTAAAAGAAATTGAATTGTTTTATTCAAATCTCTATAGCAGTTCATGTATTGATAAAGGGAAATAACTACGTATATTGAAAACTGTGATGTTAATTATACGTTATCGGAACACGAAAAGTTATCATGTGAAGGTGAGTTGAGATTAGAGGAATTTACAGCCGCAGTGAAGTACTTGTAGTTGAACAAAAGTCCTTGTAGTGATGGTCTTACTGGTGAATTTTATAAAACATTTTGGAATGACATCTCAAATATCGTTTTGGAGTCTCTAAATGACGGATTCAGGAAAGGTGAGTTAAGCAATACACAGAAACTTGGAGTTGCAACTCTCATTTATAAGAAGAATGACCCAAAATTGCTACAAAATTGGAGACCCATTACTCTGTTAAATCTAGATTATAGAATAGCGGTTTATGTATTGGCAACAAATCTTAAACCACTGATGCGACGCCTGGTAAGTACAGATCAAAACGGATATATTAAAAACAGATTTATTTGTTATAATATAAGACAAATTCAGGATATTATAAATTATTCCGAGAAATTTAATATTGATTCGTGTTTGCTCGTTTTAGATTTCACTAAAGCGTTTGATACGATATAGTGGGATTTTATGTTCGGATGTTTAGATGAGTTTTGTTTTGGCCAATCTTTTGTTAAATGGGTTAAGGTGTTATATACCAATATCAAAGGCTGTGTTAAAATAATAACTGGTTAACCGGAAGTTACGTAGTGTCACATGGTATCCGGCAAGGTTGTCCCCACTCACGTTTGACCTTCGTCCTAGCAACGGAAGTGCTGGCTCAGAAAATGAAAACTGATGCAAACATTAGTGGTCTCAAAAAGTAGGAAAATAATAATCTCTCAACTAGCCGACGATACTACGTTATTTCTGAAGTATAGAGACATCAATAGAGCATTATATATTGTTGAACAGTTTGAGAGAGTATCTGGTTTAAATTTAAACAAATCTAAAACGGAGGGGTTATACCTGGGTTGTTACAAAAGTAAAAATAATACATTCATGGGTAAAAACTGGGTTAAGCAAGTCAAGTCCTTAGGTATTCACTTTGGTACAAACCTAAAGTTTGTTTGTTTGTTTGATTAATTAACGCCCTATTAACAGCTATGGCCATGTAAGGACGGTGTGTTGCGTGTATGTTGAGCGAGGTGCGTGTTTTGGGAGACTGTGGTATATTCATGTTGTGTCTTCTTGTATAGTGGAACTGTTGCCCTTTTTATAGTGCTATATCACTGAAGCATGCCGCCGAAGACACCAAGCAACACACCCCACCCGGTCACATTATACTGACAACGGGCGAACCAGTCGTCCCCACTCCCTCTATTGCATGATCGTAAAAGGCGACTAAATTTAGGATCTTATCATTTCTCTTCTTCCTAACTGACTTTATCTTTCCTAATGCCTCCCTTGGCACCGCCTCACTTTTGGCCTTGAGTTGAGCGTTTGCCCCTGTGAGGAAGGCTCTGGGTTCTGTCCCCTGGCCGAGACACACCAAAGTCTATAAAAGTGGTAGTTTCTGCTCCTGCTTAGCGTTCAGCATACAGGGAGTGGGACGACTGGTTTGCCCGTTGTCAGTATAATGTGACCGGGTGGGGTGTGTTGCTTGGTGTCTTCGGCGGCATGCTTCAGTGATATAGCACTATAAAAAGGACAACAGTTCCACTATACAAGAAGACACAACACGAACATACCGCAGTCTCCCAGTACACTCACCTCGCACAACACATACACGCAACACACCGCATGCATGGGAGGCCGTCCTTACATGACCATAGCTTGTTAATAGGACGTTAATAAATCAAACAAACAAACAAACAAACTCCCTGTATGCTGAGCGCTAAGCAGGAGCAGAAACTACCACTTTTATAGACTTTGGTTGTGTGTCTCGGCCAGGGGACAGAACCAAGAGCCTTCCTCACAGGGGCGAACGCTCAACTTAAGGCCAAAAGTGAGGCGGTGCCAATGGAGGCATTAGGAAAGATAAAGTCAGTTAGGAAGAATAGAAAAGATAAGATCCTAAATTTAGTCGCCTTTTACGATCATGCAATAGGGGCAGCAGGTACAATTCTTACGCCCTACCTGCAGGTTCAAATCTTAATTGGGCAGACAAAATAACAAGTATTGATGCCCTATTTAAAAATTGGAAAAAAGTAAACTGTCCATGTCAGGAAAATCTGTTGTGGTGCAGCCTTTTTGATACCACAAATTACGTACTTAGCAAGTGTCCAATATATAAGTAACGATCAAATGAAGGAAATTGAAAGGAAGATTTATCGATTTATTTGGAACGATGGACCAGAGCGGGTTAAACGTAGTGTAATGATTGGTGATAAATCGGAAGGTGGTCTATTTATTCGGGATGTTGAATCCAATATTGATGTTTAAAATGTATCCTGGATAAAAAGGTTATTACCTACTGAAGATTCGTCTTGGAAAGTGATTCCAAATTATTATATAGACCAAAAAATGATGTTCCAAAATTTTACATCAATATATTGTAATTGTGGTTGAAACTCAGGGAAAGTAATAAACCACTCGTTGATTATAATTATCGAGATATTTGTAGGGAAGTCATTTGGTGAAACAAATACATCAAAATTAATGGAAGTTCCCTTATCGTCAATACATGGATTGAATCTGACCTAATCTCCATTAATGATATAATTGGTAACGACGGAATAGATGAATTGAAAATTTATCGACAATTAAAAGAACACAAAATTGGATAAGTGAGGTAACTCCGGTCAAGAAAGCTATTCCAAAAGAATGGAGAGATAAGCTGAAGGGAGATAACGCACGTACTACTGTACAAACATGTTCTGATCTTCTGGTGTTTGATAAAGGTGTTGGTGTTCAATTGCAAAATGTGAATAATAAATTTCTTTATTCTACTTTTATTAGAAAAAAGAAATCTTTTTCGTACTGCAGAGGTATGTGGGAAGGTATTATTCAACTAGAAAATACTGGTTCGATTTATCATGGATTATTTGAATTTATCAATAATAACATCATAGAGAATGATGAAAAAATATACAAATGGAATCTATTTAATAATATCCATCCAAATGAATTTTGCTTAAAAGATGGAATATTATTGAGGATGATACATGTTTGATATGTAAAATTAAGGATGATTATAAACATTATTTTATTGAATGTCAATGTGTAGATGCTTTGTTGAACTTAATCCATATATTTTTTAGAAAAAAAATACCACTACAATGTACAATTAAGGAAAATGATGTTCATTGTTATAGGCTATAAGATTGCTGATCAGAATTACAGCGAATTTAATGTTCTTTTGTTCTTAATCGGCTATACAATATGCAGACATTATCATATTTCTAACAGAAGAGTTGACAATTATTCTATTGTCTCCTTATGCAAACTATATCCCGATAGAAAGTTACTGTTACAACGATATAGAGATATGAAATTATTAAAGAATATGTCAATGTACTCAAATGAAGAACTAAATAATTAAAAAGATGATTAAAAGAATAAATCAATAAAACATTGTGCAATGATGATAAAATGTAGTTATAACAGTTTAATGTATAGATTTTAAATGTAAAAGATGGTGGTCGAGATAAGATCGTAGGTGTTGATAAGAGATAGTTGTAATGGAGAGAAGGTGGTCGAGGTGAAACGGTAGATGAGACGAGATGGTGGTAAAATGTGAGATAGCGGTTGTAACGAGATGGTGGTAGAAGTGAGATGTCTGTAGAAATGAGATAGCGGTAGAGACGAGATGGTGGTAAAAGTACGATGTCTGTAGAAGTGAGATAGCGGTTGAGAAGAGATGGTGGTAGAAGTGATATGGCGGTAGAAGTGAGATAGCGATTGAGAAGAGATGATGGAGTGATATGGCGGATGAGACGAGATGATGGAGTGATATGGCGGATGAGACGAGATGACTATATGAAATGGTGAGATGGTGGTTGTTACATATACGAGATGTTAGTTGGGATGAGAGGAGAGAGATAAGTAGAGAGCATGCTGGGATGTATATATAAGAATTATATTGAAAATGATTAGTTCTGCTACTCCCCCCATGGTACAATATATGTCATGGATGAGACCAAACCTAGAACTAGATTGAAGTCGGTTTTGATTGCATGCGAATCCGAATACCTAGGATCCTTCCATACATTTGGATCCAATCCTGCTACGACAATTTGCTTCCATCATTCGACCATGCTTTTGTTTTACTTGTTTCTATCTTTTTCTTTTAATCTATTTCTTACCTACATTCCTGTAATGGCACAAAGCATGATATGTTTGTTGTTTTTAAAAAGCTAATGTCATTCAGATCACGATACATCTATTTCACTAGTTAAAAAACTCGTCGGGGATACATATTTACGCGTGCTCCATTATCATTATACCCTCATAACCTCAACAAAATAAAAGTCTATTCATTCAATAGGCCTATGTATTTCAAGAACCAGCATAACGAAAAGAAATTGTGTTAAATGTATTTTATATAAGAATTAAGCTCTTACTTTGCTTAGTTGATAAACTTTAGATGATAAACCCAATAGAGCACGAGGTTAATTACGTACAATTTACCGACTGCTCCATTGGGTTTATCATCTCATAAACTAAGCAAAGTAAGAGGTTAATCCTTATATTTACAATATTTTCTTTAAACAATAAAATCAACGAAAACTTCAGATACAATAATTTGCCTGTGTTATTCGCCGTCGAGATTATACTGCCGTCATGATGATCCATGCACAACAGCCATTAAAAAACAAACGCGCCGTTGAATGACAGCTTAATCCTGCCCTTTTTTCGTGACGTCACAAAAAACAGTTATCATATTTCAGTTATTTTATTCATGTCAAATGACAATAATTCGTAAAAAATGTGTTTTATTGTATGTCTCAAATTGTCTCGTACATGTCTTTGTAAAGATTGGCACGTGATTTTGTGGAATGTAAAAGGAAGTGCGCCAACGTTCAATCGGGTCACGTTCTGCACTAAAGTTATTGGGAAATAACCAGATTTCCCCCAACATAGTTTATCGATACAGAAACAGTGGCAATTGTAGATATATTTCAATACACACATATATATATAATAGACATAAATCGGGAGAGGGAGTAAACAAAACGACAAAAAAGAGAGTTTTATTTCATGGTATATAATTAATTTATAGCTGCAATGGGTCTCTCTTCCTTTTAATGTTATATGTATGTCGATATGTGTTCTTAAACAATCATCAACAGTACATTGATTGGTCATATAGAATATCATTATTGCTATCATATAATGATCGATAAAGATCAAAATTCACGACGAATTGGATATCCGAAATCTAGCAACTATCAGAAATATCAAAATTTTGACATTGTGCATTATATTTGCATTGTTCGTTCTCGACATGTCATTTGTAAATAATTTTGTAGTTTCAGTAATACAAATACATTTATATATAACCAGAAACATGTACAATTACAATGTATATACATGAGTGTTTCTGAAGTACCTGTTAGACACTTGATCGATTTCAGACATAACGCAATTTTGGATAACATAATCAAGAACATATACGTCATTGATATACAT
Organism: Argopecten irradians; assembly: GCF_041381155.1. Classification (NCBI taxonomy): domain Eukaryota; kingdom Metazoa; phylum Mollusca; class Bivalvia; order Pectinida; family Pectinidae; genus Argopecten; species Argopecten irradians. The sequence goes on from NC_091149.1 coordinate 26,500,770, forward strand.
GTAACATTTATGTATATGTGATGCCAAACACCGCGGATATACAACGTACGTGTTTTATTTGGTACATTTTATTGTGTGAAAGTATGCAGCAATCACTCAGAGATGTTCATTCATGTCCGACAGATACATCAATATATGCATGGTATTAATCCCTATCTGTGATAGAGAATGATATTAAATGGGTATCGGACATGTACACAGGTTTGTTGTCTTCAAAATATATTTTTACGAACAGATAGTTTATATTAGATGGCAGACACCTAAAATCGCCACTGTAACTTATGCTAATAGATCTAGAGTCGATCCCGTTGTCCTTGTGATGTCACAGGTCAGGAGTCCCTAATCAGGGTCAATGGCTTTTGGCTTCAGATGTGTTATAGAGAAAAGGCAAATATCTCTAATACCGTGATCGCTATGAAACTCGTACTTTCTCCATTATATTTTTTTTTCTAATGACGCATTTATCAAGCCTTACATGTATATACCAAACCATTCCGTATACACTTTAAAAGGAATTGAACATATAAGATTTTTTTCCGAGTTCCCTTGGACAAGTCTCATAACATATTATTAAATGAATCCTTTGAAATACTTTTTATCACATTGCTACAACAACCTACATTTTAAAGAATGCTATAGGTCAAAACATATTGCGAAAATCCAGCAGCGGTCTATTTGTTACACCGTTATTGTCTGACGCCAATTTATTGTTTCTGTCTGTCTGGATGTCAGAGTGAATCTAAAGCCAAAGAAAATCGCCCCGGGTCATATTACGCTAGTGATAACAAAAATGTATGCAAAAAATACTACACGGGCGAAATCGCTGGATTGCAGGCGGATTATGTGATAAACAAAGATGTATGTTTAAGGAATTATTTTTATTTTTGGTTGTTTACTGGTGTGTAAACTGCATTTTTTGCACAGATATTTTACAGATATTTTGACCAACCATTTCATTTTGAATTAAGTGTTCATATAAAATAAAACGTTTTTTTTAATGTTGAACAGCCGGTCGATTGATGGAATCCCGGAACAGCTGGCTTCAATTTGGCAGGAAATGTTGTAAAATTCAGGGAGTACATAAAATATAGTTCCACATTAACTTAATCTTTTTTCACCACATTTATACAATATTTGTTAAATATTTTATTTTCTGATGTATAATTTAAAATTTATTTTACATTCAATCATGATTAGTCAATACAGATACAATTGGCCTAACCGGTTTCTCATTTACACTACCTGCGAAAGTCAGTGTTCAGGTGTGTGTATTCTGCGTTTACGCAAGTGCAAACGATTTCGCATTTGGTAAGGTTATATAACAAAGAAAAAATGAAAATGTAAATACTAAATGTTAGTTTAATCGACCTCTTTCTCGGGAAAAAAACCTCAGAACTCAGGGTCATGAAATTTACATATCATGTAAATAACCTGAAAACCTTTCTATAAGGATATTTCATTCGAACATTTCTGGCAGTAAAAAATATAATTGTAACTTTTTTAACTGAAGGAAAATACTAATTCTTCTGTTCCTAACTAAAAATCGTTTTCGAAATGCATATCATATGTATAAAATGGCTGAATAAAACGTTGTCATTAAGTGAACCCCCATTTGGGATAAAAGATTACCTACGGGGACGCGGTGGCCAAGTGGTCATATAACCACAAGTCCTCCACCTCCGGGATGCAGGTTTGAATCCCATGTGGGGCTGTTGCCAGGTACTGATCGCTGGTTTGGTGGTTTTTCTATGGATACTCCGGCTTTTCTTCACCAACAAGCCTGGCACGTCCTAACATGACCCGTGCTGTTCATAGGACGATTAAACTAATAAAACCAAAATCCAAATTAAACATTACCTTGCCATTACTGTGTTAGGGCTTGCAGATCATAATGCATCATAAACGTAACTGTATAAACCATTGTAAGAAAATAGGAAAAAAAGTGAAGAAAAGTGCGCACCCAGGATAATGTACAACGAAGAAGTTACAAGTACACCGATAGAGGAAAACAAAAATAACATCCAAGATGGATTATGTGCAACCAATGGTGGGAAGTGGTTTTATGACGCGATCGAATATGGCCTATGTCTACATTGATTTTAAATCAATACATGAAATCATTAATCAAATTCACTTGCAATAATTGTCATAAAAAGTTTAACTCAGGCTGCACATTTCCGGCAAAATTTTAACAAGCCACATGAAGAAACTGCTGGGCTTAAATGCGCGACTTGTCACCAGGATATTTTGAATCTCAATTTGCCTTTGACACTGCATTTGTTTTCACCAGATGTACACATAAAAAAACGCACAAATACTCGACAAAACGGAGCATCCTATGTAATGTACTGAAGTGCAACGTAGAAATTTACATTCAAGTACAGGTCTGGATTATTATATCCGGGGGGGCAGCAACAATCTGATTGAAATGACAGATTCTTATTAGCCTCTCAGATTATCTATAGAGGACAATCTAGCAACATCCCATAATGGGGGGGGTCATGTTTTGATGCAACCTTTATAACACTCCGCACTTGTTACGATCATTGTTCTTCCCATTGCTGGCATCTATTGACACAACGCCATTTCGTCCCAGTAATACATTACAACAACAAGTACTTGCTTCCAAAAAAGCTAAGAAGGCTACAATATAATACAGCATGCATATTTATTAGGAAGCAACGATAGGAAAACTTGATGAATTGTTCTGTTTCACAATTAGCTGCCATGAGTTCTTATTGACATTTCATGTTTTTGCGAAGAATGATTAAATTAAATACTTTTCAAACATTCAATGTAACTCTTCATGATATTCCTGACTGAAAGAGCCACTAGGCTCTACCTGTCCGGAAAAAAAAGTCATTTTAAAAACAATATATAGAGCAATTAAAATTGGGATAACGGCAGAAAACATACATACATATGTATATATGTTTTCTGATTGACGGTGGCCTAAGATGAGGTTACAACATTAAACAAGTGAAAGTTTTGCCTTCTGGCGCAGATAAATGGTCAACTAACGCCATTGTCAGTGAAACTTGATTGTTTTGTTTGTTTTAGTATTAATTATTACGGTACTATTAACAGCTAAGGTCATGTAAGGACGGCGCCTCCCATGTATGCAGGTGTGTTGCGTGTATGTTGTGAGAGGTGCGCTGTGTTTTGGAAAGACTGCGGTGTATTCATGTTGTGTCCTTCTTGTATAGTGGAAAACTGTGTTGCACTTTTTATAGTGCTATACTCACTAAAGGATGCCGCCAAAGACACCAAGCAACACACCGCTCCGGTCACATTATACTGACAACGGGCGAACCATGTTCGTTCTACTTCCTGTATGCTAAGCTAAAATTGTACCTGCTGCCCCTATTGCATGATCGTAAAAGGCGACTTAATTTAGGATCTTAATCTTTTCTTGTTCTTCCTAAATGACTTTATCTTTTCCTTTTGCACACGCCTCACTTTTGGGGCCTTGAGTTTTGAAACGTTCGCCCCTGTGAGGAAGGCTCCTGGGTTTTCTATCCCCTGGGCCGAGCAATCTGATCCCTTATTAAATAAGTAAAAAACAGATCCTTATTATCAATACGTTTTGATAAGAGGATCTGAGAACATTCCATTTAGGGGGTCACGTCAAGATGGACCTTTTGAAATGGGCTTAATTCAAATTGGCACTGCCAGAATCTTGACTGACGTGGGGACGAAATAGTTTTTGATTAAAGCTGTCCAAATTATTTTCGTGTGTGTAGCCATCCTCGCCCGAAGTGCACAACAAAGCTTATTTATATAATGTATACTTGGTCGAAAAGGACATGTTTTCAATTTGATGTTGTTAGGTGTAGAAAACTGCATTTGCTCTAGCAAGTAGTACACGTGGTATATAAAGGGTCATCTTGACGAGACCCCGCTATGGGATATCAGATCCTCTAGAACAGAGAGTGGTTTATAAGGATGTTGTTTTTAATCAGATTGCGTTAAACCTGAACATTTCGTGCGAAAAGCATCATCGATCGGAAAAAATCACCAGGGCCAAAGTCTTACTAAATTATCCATGGAATGTTATTTAGTCAAAAAAAGTTTCCCGAGACAGGTTTTAACAGTGTTGCCACATGGGCATCATTCTATTTTCGTCAAAAAGTATGAGGATTGTGCGACGAGAGAAAGCCCCCATTCCCATTCACCACACTAAGCCATACCACCAGAGGGTTCTCAAGATATTTTCACGGTGGATCGGTATTCCCTTTCCAGAGAGGAATACTTGCCAGTGGATCCCTTCTGTGCAAGAGCCTTGATTGCTCTCAACAATCTGACTCATCTAAGAGTTCGAAAACGTGCACTAAAGAACCCCTCACGGAGTACCCAAAGAGATGGCTGGGTTGCGTGTGCAAGATCAGAGTCAAAGGAGACCTCAGGCTTTAGTGTTGAGGATTATGCTTGACAGAGTTTGTTAACGACACAGCACGGACACATTTTTCATTAGAAGTTGAATCATTGGATTATTAGAATTGGATTTGAGGAGGAAGCCAAGACTTTGTTCCCTTGCTTGCAAGGGACTCTTGGTACAGGGAAGCTTCAGATACCCCATACTATGCCTGCACGTGACCCGCCTCGTAAACCGTGAGAAAATTTTCCCCGCTCATCTTGGAAAGGCGCACCAGACTTTCTCTCACATTTTACCCTCCGTTACGGACGTTGTTACAATTCAACGTCATACCCCGTCGTGACATTTGAACGCGAAACTTGATCGACATAGACACTCAACTTCAAATGTATGCACTTGTAGGTCCCTAGTAACATACGTATCGGTTGGTATGTCTTGCCGCCGCTGAAACCAACGTTGGGGTGTTGATGCAGATGCTAAGTCCAATCAGCCAGGTGTTCAATAAAGGCAAGAGATGTTCCAACTCTGATGACAACTGTTGTTGAAGTGATGCTTAGGCAAGATTTCAGCCGACAGGTAATATTAATTACTATAGACGTTACATGTTTAGCTGTAATCATATTCCAGCTTCATTCGCACCAGACTTGATTCTGCTGCAATCCTTTCTCTAAACAAAGCAATTCTTGTGTAAATACATGAATTTAGTTATTATTCGAAATCAAATTGGCGGCCAAAATTTGATAAACGCTAGAATAAGTACGTATACAGTACTTGTAAAACAGATGAATGAATACATCAGATAACTAGAGAACGAATCTTCAAGCCAACGAAATAAATCTTTTCTTTCTCGTCGTCTTTTTAAAACAAACTAGGGTTTTTAAACATTTTATTGACGATAAAGCAATGGTATATGTTATGATTTTAACTGAAAATGAAACAACCTCCAATTGAAAATAAACCCTTATCGTCACAAATTGTAATAGTTGTTATTGTTTATATTGCATGGGATTCCACATGAGAACATCTAATCGAAAAAGGTGGGATTATACCTGTCAACAACGCCCCATGAAGGAAGGAACCGAAACGACTCCGATTTGTAATTCCTGACGAAATGTATAACATTTAATCGTGCAATCAAGCTTCCAGTGTGCTGAAATTTAAACACGATTTAACATCAGTTTGAATTTTAGAATTACTATCTGTTGTTTTATAATCACGCGACTCTAGTCATGATTTAATTGAAAATCAAAATCTAATTAAAAAAAAAATACATGCCTAATTGCAGTAAGAATATCCAACTTACTCCGACAGAAAATAACAATGATGCATGCTTGTTGAATAACCATGAATTAAATAACGACAATGCATAATAAAGTTAGTCCCACATGCAAGCCAGTTGATTAACTTATATGCAATACATAACATTCATTCTAGAAGTATATCTGATTTTCGGTCTTAAAATGATTAAAATGAAGCGAATATGCTCGGACACTTAAAGATAAAATACTAATCATTAATCACGTGTGTCTAGTTTGGTAAACAATCATAATGTATTTTTTGTACTTTTTCAGGAATCATCTTGTTTGATATATGGCGCGAAAATCAAAATGGAAACGCCATTTCGGAAACGGAAAATTATATTTGGGAATATATCGCATCCTTCGGCTCCCTCTCGTGGAGCCCTCACTTTTCCTGTGCGGCAGTACCATCGGAAAGACGAATCCAAAATTCTGCCTACCCGACGCCTTGGGATTGAGCAAACAAACGAATTAAAATAATGCATTTTTCTATGCAATTACTAAACTAGATATTGCATTGTAAGTTAATATTGAGAACATTTTTTAGAGTACGCAACCACATTAGTCTTGTATATGTCATTACATAATATAAAACTAGTCTAAATAAGTATAACACATTTTGGTACCTATCGTATAAGTTTTACCACAAAGGTACTTGCCATTACAATCTTGATTAAAAAAAAAGATCCTTATCACTACGTTTGATACCCT